>NC_061070.1:18272772-18417269 GCF_021917145.1 Hypomesus transpacificus | reverse complement strand
ACTTTGGTTCAATATGTAGGAGGAAGGTCTCCGGACAACAGTATGTCACCCCTGTGGGATGCTAATACTGTAAGACTCCTATTGTTCAGATCTTAAACCAACGGACTATTGCTTACAAATCAGTTCCTTAGACCTTACTCTCTTTCCATTTCAGGGGTTGGAGTGAGTGGGTTTTCAGGTGCGCGTGCCTTAATGGGGTCTCACCAGTACTGTGGTCCCGTCGGGGTCCCACAGGGTGTTTCCTCGTCATTACTGCCACACCTAACCCTAACCCGTCCGTAGTCTTAATGTAACCCTAACCCTAACCCGTCCGTAGTCTTAATGTAACCCTAACCCTGCTTCACCTCTTCATGGGCCCTGACCAGGCACCACCGCATACCTGCACTTTGTCTTAATGTAAACCCTGATGTGACTGAGCAGTATTGATTCTTCTTTTTGAAGTGATAAGATCCATCCAGATCAGCACTTAGCATGGAGAGCAGAGCCCAGCTGCAGATGCCCCTACCAGGTTCACCAGGCTGGTGTTCTGCTTCTGCTGGACTGAAGGGTCCACCTAACGCACCCTCACAAGTTCCTGTGGAAATAAGACCATGAAAATACAGCTGCTTACCTGAGATGTATAAAGTAGGCATGGAGTGCATTTCCAGAGGACAGGAACCAGAGAGAGAGAGGGGTGGAGAGATAAAGGGGGGGAGAGATAGAGAGGTGGAGTGGAAGAAAGAGAACATTAGCCACAGGCTCACCATAAACAACACTGAAACACATTTTTCTGCACAGAGATGAATACAGTTTTATCTGCCTGCATCACTTAGGCTTGAGTGGGGCCTTAGGGAAGCTGTAGACATTTCTATCTGAAAAGGTGGGTTGATGTCATGTGCATCTCACATACTACATCATGGATAAGAGAGACAGCCCTCCTGGCGCAGAAACTCTCATCTGAGACAGATACTGTAGAGAAGATCAATCAATCCAGACGTAAACACAACCCCTTCGTTTCATCACTCAGAAATGCTTCCTTAAATTGGGCGGCCATGATGGATTTATGAGTCTGCTGGCGGTAAGGTGGGCAATGGGGGGTTTGGGACATGGGCCAGAACAAAGAGAGAGAGTCAGAGTCAACCGTCTTCCTGTCTTACTCTCACCCTCTCTCTCTTTTTGTCTCTTTCTCGCTCTCTTTCCTCAAAGGGAAAATTCATGAAAAGGTGAACAAACCACATTCACTAAAAGGCCCCTGAGCAGTGAAATATAAATCTCTCTCTCTCGCTTCCTCACTCTCGCTCCATCTATCTTCCCTGTGTTGTGGTCTCTCTGCAGTCTGAGGTGAAGCAGAGGTTCAGGGGAGAGCAGAACAGATGGTACCTCTGAACAGAGGAGAGGACACCCTAACAGACAGAACAGGAGATGTAGGGTGCCGTCTAGAGAGCTGTGCCACGCAGCAAGCCCTCCCCTCAGCCCCCCATCCCTCACTGACAGGATGGGAACCCATTGCTTTATTGCCTGTGAAGCAGACAGGGGTCCGTTTAGAAGAGGATGAGGAGGGGGGCAGTGGCTGGGATGGCTCTGTCTCTGCCAGCTCTCTAACCCTGACCCCTCCAGGCAACAGCCATTACCAGGACAGTACAGCCACCCTGGCAGGATCACAGTACAGCACACACATAGGGCCCAGTCTACCTGCAGCAGGGCCCAGTCTAACAGCAGCAGAGCCCAGTCTACCTGCAGCAGAGCCCAGTCTAACTGCAGCAGAGCCCAGTCTAACTGCAGCAGAGCCCAGTCTACCTGCAGCAGAACCCAGTCTACCTGCAGCAGAGCCCAGTCTACCTGCAGCAGGGCCCAGTCTACCTGCAGCAGAGCCCAGTCTACCTGCAGCAGAGCCCAGTCTACCTGCAGCAGGGCCCAGTCTACCTGCAGCAGAACCCAGTCTACCTGCAGCAGAGCCCAGTCTACCTGCAGCAGGGCCCAGTCTACCTGCAGCAGAGCCCAGTCTACCTGCAGCAGAGCCCAGTCTACCTGCAGCAGAGCCCAGTCTAACTGCAGCAGAGCCCAGTCTACCTGCAGCAGAGCCCAGTCTACCTGCAGCAGGGCCCAGTCTACCTGCAGCAGGGCCCAGTCTACCTGCAGCAGAGCCCAGTCTACCTGCAGCAGGGCCCAGTCTACCTGCAGCAGGGCCCAGTCTACCTGCAGCAGAGCCCAGTCTACCTGCAGCAGAGCCCAGTCTACCTGCAGCAGGGCCCAGTCTACCTGCAGCAGAGCCCAGTCTACCTGCAGCAGGGCCCAGTCTACCTGCAGCAGAGCCCAGTCTACCTGCAGCAGAGCAAGGAACCCAGTCGGAGAGTGTCTTTGAAAATCTTCTAAAGAAAAAGGCCAATAAATCTTGCATGGCTGCACATTAGGTGTAAAGGAATACCTCACAGTTGCATTATCTGAAAAGCCTGTATCGATGGCACAAAGACAAGTTCTCCTTTCATCATCAGAGCTGAGAGGCCAGACCTCTGCAGAGAGAGAAAGTGATCTAATGGTTCTCAGGCTCTGGAGAACCTGAGGGAACAAGCCGGATTGCAAAGCAGGTCTGCTGTCCTCAGACCTGAGTCATGGAAAAGGAAAGAACCTGCTTAAATCTCTCTAAAGAAGGGAGGTGGTGTTCCTGGCAGGTTATCAACAGGGAGATCATGTTTCCAACAGAAACACCAAGTGACCCGTTGCCCCTGTCCTCCTGCCACTGACCCAGACCCAAAACCAGGACCAGAACACCTGGACCAGGACCAGGAAGAGAACAGCACCAGAACCAGGGCTAGGACAAAGACCAAGACCTGCAGTAGTGAGAAGCAGCAGTACTGAGGAATGCAGTACAGAGAGGCTGCAGTAGTGAGGGGCTGCAGTTCTGAGAGGCTGCAGTTCTGAGAGGCTGCAGTAGTGAGAGGCTGCAGTAGTGAGGGACTACAGTAGTGAGGGGCTGCAGGACTGAGAGGCTGCAGGACTGAGAGGCTGCAGTAGTGAGAGGCTGCAATAGTGAAAAGCTGCAGTAGTGAGAAGCTTCAGTAGTGAGAGGCTGCAGAACTGAAAGGATGCAGTAGTGATATCTAGTCTCTCTCTCTCCCCCTCTCTTTCCATCTCTGGTTTCTACCAAACCAGGACCAGGACCCAAACCAGGATCAGGACCAGGTGCTGGAGGAGCAGGGCTGTGGTGTGGTGAGGATGATGCCTCCCTCTGGGCCTGAAACACTCACTCACCCCTAGGAGAGGAGGAGGGGTGCAGGCAAGGGGAGGCAGAGAGGCAGGGGGAGGAGAGGGGGAGAAGGCAGAGAGGGAGGGGGAGGAGAGGGAGGAAGGCAGAGAGGGAGGAAGGGCGTCCAAAGGAGGCTGGGCCTTGAACACACAGGAGGCCTGGAGGAGGAGCCTGGAAGAGGAGCACAGACCAGGTACAGAAATCACCAGATAAACAGATGGAGAGAAAGAGAGTGAAAGCAAAAGAGCAAAGGAAAGAGAAAGGGGCATCAGGATGGGGGAGGGAAGCTCTGATATTACGTTTAGAGGCAGCGTTTCCAAGGCAACCATCAAGGATGACGCTCCTCTGGGGAGAAGAGCCCATGTCTGGGGGTCAGAGGTGAAATGGGGGTCATTTATTTCTGCTCTGGAAAGTGATGTTCTGTCCTCAGCCAAGCCTGTTTCAACACGGTTCCCTTCAAAGGAACAGAGTTCATGTTTGGACACCAGAGATTATTTTCTTGCTTCTGCAGGCTGTCTGACAGGTCAGACCCAGGATTAGCAACAGACTAGTCCTTTCAGCTACTCACAGGTCAGATTAGAACACACCAGCAGCACCCTCCTCGCTCTCGCTCTCGCTCCCTCCCGTCTCTCTCACAGACAGACACACCCTCAAAGCAGGAAAGACTAGTCCATCCATGTTGTGTCTTATTAAACCATTACTGAATCTTTCATTCTTCTTTCAGTCACAGCAGCATGGCATCAGCAGCCTATGGTTTGGGCGGACATCTTTTGGCCCGGGGGCATTTTCAACTGAGAAACATCCAGCTCAATATGGCTTTAAAACGTTCTGGCTCCTTCAGCCCTGAGCACAGATGCAGAAAGGTTAAAAGGCTATGGTGTCACTGATGGCCAACAGTAATACACAAACTGCCACATGAATATACAGGAAGCCTTTGACAAACCAATGAAGTGACCTAAACCCCCAGGACAATCAGCCAATCAGTCAATGACGTCTCAGAGCTGAATCTGAGCTGGCCTCCAGCTCTCAACAAGCACATCAGGAAAAATCACAACACGGACAAATATTTCTGCTCACAGTGCAATGCAATGTACCCTGCATCAGGAGATACTATAAAGCTAATTCAGGCAGATGACATTTACGGTGGAGTTATTTAGACGCTATCGGTGGCTGGGTCTTTGTGCTAAGGGGATTAGCGCCACCGTGCCCAGTGCTGAAAGGTCTCTTTGTGACCTGTCTTTGGTGGGGGGAAGGGGGGGACTCCTGCCCCCTCCTCTTCAGACAGGGGGGACAAATGTGTGCATTCAGAGAACTGCAGCTCCTTCACCAGGGGACGGGGGATGACAGACAGGGGAGGGGGGGGATTACAGTAGTAACGGAGCATACCTGCCCTCTACTGCTATGTGAAATATGTACACACACACAGTAGTTGTGGAAGTGTGTGTGTGTGTGTGTGTGTGTGTGTGTGTGTGTGTAGATGAGTAGATATGTGTGTATCTCCCTCCCCCAGCTGGAGGTGTGGCTGTGTTTGCAGCGGGAGCAGCAAATTCCTCTGACAGCCAGGACGGACCCAGTGAGCAGAACATCCCCCCACATCCCCAACACATCCCCACCACATCCCCACCACATCACGTCTCTACAGTATCTCAGAGCTCACACTGTAGCCTACATTACAAAAAATTGTTTCTCCATGAAAAAAACTAAATCCGAAAGGAAATGTGGCAACAGCTTAATCAGTTTGAGTTCCCTCCAGAGGGCAGTGAACGTTCCCTGAAGGGGGACAGAGTGAGGAAGTGGGTCACAGGAAGGGGAGGGGCAGGGAGCTCTGCTGAGACCACAGGAGGTCTCTGATATCTGAATCACATGTTGATGAAAGGGGAGGCCGGAGGGGGAGAGGGGGAGGCTGGAGGGGGAGTGGGGGAGGCTGGAGGGGGGGTGAGGGATGCTGGAGGGGGGGGTGAGGGAGGCTGGAGGGGGAGTGGGGGAGGCTGGAGGGGGGGGGTGGGGGAGGCTGGAGGGGGGGGTGGGGGAGGCCGGAGGGGGGGTGGGGGAGGCTGGAGGAGGAGGGGGGGTGAGGGAGGCTGGAGGGGGAGTGGGGGAGGCTGGAGGGGGAGTGGGTGGACACAGAAGAAGCAGAGAGAGGGATTAGTTCTGCTAAATGAAGTGATGCTTCATTCACATGCTGAAGTCATTTGTGTCCATGTCTGTTCCTCTTTCCCAGCCAGGCCCCCGGGGGGTCCGGGTCACCTCTCCACCACCCCACGCAACCTGGGCCAGCCAAGCCCCCCCAGCCTCTCCCCCCACGCAACCTGGGCCAGCCAAGCCCCCCCAGCCTCTCCCCCCTCGCCCAGTGCAGGCCTGGCTCTGTTCCAGTCCAGTGGGAACCAGAAATGCCGAGTGGAGTGGATCTCTCGCATGCTTCACTGCAGAGCGTCACAGTGTTTGGTCTCCTCTATCCTGCTCTACCCAGCCCTCCCAGGACGCCTAGAACCCCAGGGAGCACAGTGTTAACACCTGGTGTGGGAGGGTGTGTGGGAGTGTCATGGGCCAAGGGGCCTGCCCGACCCAATAAACTAACTAAACATTTGTTTAGGGCCCCGTGATTGTTTCCCCCCCCCCTCCGGGATGTAGAGGAGACAGGGAGGTAAAGAGAGAGGGAGAGAAAAAGAGATAGATGGGTCAGATAAAGAACTCACATCAATGACATTACATTACATTCCTTTATATCCAGCGAGTGTCTAAATGAAGGACATGTCTGTCTTTCCCTCAAAGACAGAATCCAGATCAGACAACACAGTAATAAAAGGACCTTGTTAGCTTCCAACAGTTTACTTCCAGCATGGCTAACAGCGGCCCTCAGCTCAGCGCTGAACCTGCTGTAAGGTCGCTTCTCCCGTCTGGGGCCCATTCCTTCACAAGAGCATGTGATTAAACCTAAACTCACATGAAGTGAAGCAAGCATAGAACTTCTGCTACTGGGGGAATTATCTGGGATTTGTGATTCACTTCAAGAGGACACTAGCTAGCTAGCTAGTTAGCATGCTGTATTCGGTAAAATGCTGCTAACGCTAAGAGAGGACATTGTCACCCTTACTCTCTCGGCCTCGCTAGCAGGGCAGCTTGTGTTCACAGAGGAAGAGCTGAGGGCAGGGAAGCAGCAGGGTCTATGATAAGAGCAGAATAATTAGCTCTAATTGCTTCCTGTTGCACACATCGTCTCCTGCATGACATGTGCACCACGTGTAGAAGAAGAGGGTTTTGTTTTGGGTGTTTTTTCCCCAGGAGGTGGGGGTGGAGTAGAGGGGCAGCGGTCGTCTCCCCAACCTCTTCAGAAAACTAGCAGGCAGACAGAAATGCTGGCACACACACACACGCACAAAGCAAACAGAGGGAGTTTGTTCGTCAGATTAAACTTGGAGGGAATTGAGTGACAAAACCACCTATTATTGGCGCATTTGTATGTAGGCTACATCACAGGCTGTCTTTGTATTGAAATAAGATGTGTTGTGGCATGCTACTGTGCTGCTCAGGGAGAGCGACAGGCGAGCTCCCCCGCGCCTCTCAGGCTCTCCAGAGCAACTCCACCCAGACGCCCCCTTAGGAAGCAGGAGCCAGATGGGGCCCTCAGTTCTAGGGACTTGTCATCTTTTTTATAACACTTTTCTACCAGAAGTTATTATCAGCAGAACTTTCCCTCCCCCTACCTCCCCCTCCCCTGATGACAGACTAGGTGAGTCTGTCATCCACCCTCCCTTTGCCTCCCTCAACACCCATCACTCTTCCTATCTAACCTCAGATGCCTCTTACTTCCCTGACCCCCCCCTCTCTCTCTGCCCCCCCCTCTCACCCATTTCTCTGCCCCCCTCTCTGCCCCCCTCTCTCTCTCTACCTCGCTCTCTCTACCTCGCTCTCTCTACCTCGCTCTCTCTACCTCTCTCTAACCTCTCTCTCTCTACCTCGCTCTCTCTACCTCTCTCTAACCTCTCTCTCTCTGCCTTTCTCTCTCTCTCTGCCTCTCTCCCTCTCCCTCTGCCTCTCTCTCTCTCCCTCCCTCTGCCTCTCTCTCTCTCCCTCTCCCTCTGCCTCTCTCGCTCTCCCTCTCCCTCTGCCTCTCTCTCTCTCCCTCTGCCTCTCGTTCTCTCTCTGCCCTCTCTCTGCCCCCTCTCTCTCTGCCCCCTCTCTCTCTGCCCCCTCTCTCTCTGCCCCCTCTCTCTCTGCCCCCTCTCTCTCTGCCCCCTCTCTCTCTGCCCCCTCTCTCTCTCTGCCCTCTCTCTCTCTGCCCTCTCGTTCTCTCTCTGCACCCCTCTCTCTCTCTCTCTCTGCACCCCTCTCTCTCTACCCCCCCTTCTCTCTCTGCCTCTCTCTCTCTGCCCCCCCCTCTCTCTCTACCCCCCCCCCTCTCTCTCTCTCTGCCTCTCTCTCTCTGCCCCCCCCCCCTTTCTCTCTCTGCCCCCCTCTATCTACTTCCCTATTGAGCTTTTCTGGGTCTGCTGCAGCCTCATGTTTCAGGGAAGAAAGCTGCTACAATGTCCGAAAGCCGACACTGTCAGTTCTGCCTGCTATTTATCACAGGGAACCTGTTTTACTGCCTCTCGTTTGAAATGCTGCCTGGCTCAAGTCAAATAGTTTCCACAGACTGGGACTGTGGGACAGAATGTGGGATTTCAGAACCAGAGAAAAGCTTTCCTGACACTCCCGTAGAGAAGGTCTCTCTAGTCGACTGTGGACAAAAACAACCTCTTACTATCTAGGAAGGTATGCAAACTGTTTTGTTTGAGTTTCAGACAAACAGACAGAAAGAGAGAGGTTGGGGAATAAGCCAAGGATAGACTTTGTGTCAACACTATGTTGCCTTGTGTTTGCAGTTGAGACGTCCTTCAGAAAGCTTTTGTTTTCTGCCATAAACAATGACAGGATTTATATCCTGTTATCAACCTCCCGACACAGAACAACCGTTCAGTTCTCGTCAGAGTAAACTGAAAACCAGAGCAGCTGTGGGTGTTTGGGTGCATGGGACAATTTGTTAGGGTCTTCTCCTTGGTTAAATATACAACAGCGTAGAAGGTTGTTAGGATGGAGTTTCCTGTGTGAAATTACATAGAACAGATAATCAGATAATGACGGTGTAACAAGAAGACTTTTGTTGTAAGGCTAGAGGTTTAAAGGCATACTGCTTTTCCCCCAGTGCTGGGTGGGTAGAGGGGTAAAACACGTCTTACAAACCAGCCAACTCTAACTGGGACTGACAGGCTTGACTCTGGGGTGGGCGGGGCTACACAGGCTCTCTGATCCAGTCTTCTGGAGGGTCAGAACTCTTCTCTAACAAGGAGCCCCTGACACAGCCTCAGTACTGCTCTGCCTCACACACACCCAGTAAGAGGGAGTCTTCCTGCCTGATCCAGTTTGAATAATCTTCCATTAAATAGGATAAAAAAAGATATACGCCAAATCAAATCAGAAACACAGGGTTTCAAATTCAATTACAGTCTAGCTGTTAACAAGTACCACTTGTTGAGTACTTTCAGGAGAACCAATCATCTCACCATCACGTTCAGAGAGATGCCAAGCACTCACCACCAAGAAGCCTGAGCTCATGAAAAGGACACAGCAAGAACCTCTGGCACAGAAGTCTCCATGTGGCCTATGGAAGGTGTTCATCTGAGCTATGGAAGATGTTCACCTGAGCTGTGGAAGGTGTTCACCAGAGTTCAGTAATCCACTTCCTGCAGCCTATACAGCTCAGAGTTCTCACCTCAATGTGAAACATTTCATACAGTGACTAAATACGTTGGACTAAGCTATAATGTGGTTGTAAACAATAGCTAATCCTATTCAGTAATCTGTGCGACAGTATGACTTTAATACTTTTTGCCTAACCCCAGATATGTGGTCACCGTTAATCCGGTGTGTTACTCCTCTGTGTGCAACACAATGAAGTATGCCTGAAAGCGTTCCCGCAGAGACACCTGGATCACAGATGAATCCCTTGGAACGGCTGAAGTCGCAGTAACAGACTGCGGCTGAAGTCGCAGTAACAGACTGCGGCTGAAGTCGCAGTAACAGACTGCGGCTGAAGTCGCAGTAACAGACTTCACGCAACTCTTCCAGCCATGGTGCGTCAGCTTTAGTCATGTTTGTATTGTTGATACCACAGTCCTCCCAGCACAGAGAAGCACAGTCCTCCCAGCACAGAGAAGCACAGTCCTCCCAGCACAGAGAAGCATAGTCCTCCCAGCACAGAGAAGCACAGTCCTCCCAGCACAGAGAAGCATAGTCCTCCCAGCACAGAGAAGCACAGACAGGCACACACAGAGAAGCACAGCACAGAGAGGCACAGAGAAGCACAGAGAGGCCCAGCACAGGGAAGCACAGAGAGGCACAGCACAGAGAGGCACAGAGAAGCACAGCACAGAGAGGCACAGAGAAGCACAGCACAGAGAGGCACAGAGAAGCACAGCACAGAGAGGCCCAGAGAAGCACAGCACAGAGAGGCACAGAGAAGCACAGAGAGGCCCAGCACAGAGAAGCACAGAGAGGCACAGAGAAGCACAGCACAGAGAGGTACAGAGAAGCACAGAGAAGCACAGCACAGAGAAGCACAGAGAGGCACAGCACAGATGCTGTCACAGAGAGGCACAGCTCATCTACAGAACAGAGCCAGAGATTTAGGGAGAAAGTTTAGTCCTGAAGTTGAAGCCTGAAGGATCTCCTCCACAAGGCTGGTGGAGGACTGGGGTTCAAAGACTGCCTGCTGCATGGGAGGCGAAAGGAGAGAGAAGAGGAAGGAAAGAGAGAGACATACAGAAAGAGACAAAAATAATAGGAGAGAGAGAGAGATTGAAAACATGGAAAGGAAAGAGAGGAGAAGAAGGAGAGAGGGGAAAAATACAGAGCAAAAAGAGAAACAGATGGAAAGTGGAAATGAGACAGACAGAAAGAGAAAGAAGGAGAGAGAGAGAGAGAGAGAGAGAGACAGAGACTCCTGTCAGGTTCAGGCCCCAGGTCTCTCATTTCATCTCCTTCCCCAAGACCATGTGATCATGATCAGAGGATGACGGAGCATGGCTGATGTGAGATCGAGCAGATCTGAGGAACACCTCTGGCAGAAATGGAACAGAGTTTGAAGGCAACATAAATCCAGGCTTGATGATCAAAACGAGAACTTTGATTCAGACTCTCAGATTCAAGCCACTCAGAAGTGAGAAGTGGGTGAACTGAGGGTGTTGTAACAACAGGGGCTGACACTTCATCCATTTTGGAGGGAAACCAGGTACAAGTCATCTCTTCTGCTACTTAGTGGTGGGGCCATGAATGACTTAATGGACTGTTTGTTACCCATAATCCTCAACCAGAATTCTTCGACCTATCTGGGTTCTGATTGGAGGCTTCAGAGGCTGACCTCAGTCTCCATGCGTGTGGTCTGGTGTTCCAGCAGACATCTAGTCTGCAACCTTGTCCTCCAGGCATGACCCCTGATCCCAGACAACAAATGGCAATAGGGTTGAGGGAAATCTCTTATCCAAGTCTTATATAAGGTCTGTCAGGAAAGCTGAAGCATAAAGCTAAAGGGGCTAGAAGGAAGAAAGCTGACATAAAAAGTGAGTATGAAACAGTCTGCAGACTGAAACCTCCTCAGGTGTGACAGTCTCCCGGCTGTAGGACGAGAAAGATGAGGACAATGGTCTCTGACATCAGGGATAACTTCCTGACTGACACAAACACAGTGACAGCCACAGCGTTTCAGGGGTGAACAGAGGGCTTCCTCAGGAGAACATGACCCCAGCTTGCATCCCAGACAGCATCCCCTCCCCTGGGTCTCCCCTGCCCTGGGTTTCTCCTCCCCTGGGTTTCTCCTCCCCTCGGGTCTCTCCTCCCCTGGGTCTCTCCTCCCCTCGGGTCTCTCCTCCCCTGGGGTCTCTCCTCCCCTGGGTCTCCCCTCCCCTGGGTCTCCCCTCCCTTGGGTCTCTCCTCCCCTGGGTCTCCCCTCCCCTGGGTCTCTCCTCCCCTGGGTCTCTCCTCCCCTGGGTCTCTCCTCCCCTGGGTCTCCCCTCCCCTGGGTCTCTCCTCCCCTGGGTCTCTCCTCCCCTGGGTCTCTCCTTCCCGACAACTCCTCTGAGCTCAAGGAGCTACAGCTTCAGGCGCACTGAAGGACCCATATCCTCCATGATATTATAAGTAATCATGACACGTTAGAAGACTATGGTTAAACTATTTGTGAACCCAGTAGAAAACCACAGAGGTGGATGTGATTGTATGTAGTTCAGTGTGAACTGGGATCTAAAGCCTGTCTGTGGTTTGACTCCATGTTGAGTAGATTCATATTCTGGGAACATGCCCCTGCATCTCTCATGTTTAATGCTTTTTGAACTGACGGTGGACTTGGTTAAAAAAAAAAATAAAAAAAATACACAGCCTGAAAAGATCAAAAGCAGAATTAAAAAAATAATGAAGAACACCAGCAGTTTCTTTTGTAAGAGATGAGAAACATGTGCGTGTCTCTCTGGCCTCCATCATGAGGTGTTGTCAACTTCTAACCCAGTTGGTGGTTAATCTGGTCACCTCTAAAGCCCCCTGCTTTCATGAAGACAGAACTAGCCTGATGTCCAAGAAGCAGAACCTGGCTGATTGAATCACCATCAAATAATGTTGCAAATGGAAGCAAAAAGGCTGTTCTAGCCAGGAGGCAGGATTAGCATTTCATACAAAATGTCAATTACAAACAGTGCACAAGGATAAACTAAAAGCTATTTGTGTTTGTTAATTCCATGCTTAAGAATAAATTGCTGCTATTTCACATCCGTATTTCATCTCGTCTTCAATTCAGAATGGTCCAGAAGAGCATCATTAGCAGCCAGCTCGCTACTCTGCAGACAACCACAGTACACAGCTCTTCTACATCTCCTCACCAGGACGTGACACGGACTTTACTGCTTCTAATACACACATTCCTGGGTTCAGATCTTCACAGTTCCACCCTGCTGCTGCAGCGCCCTGTACACACAGAGGGAGGAAGCCAGGAAGGGAGATGGGGAGAGAAAGAGAGGGAGGAGACAGAGAGGGCGAGGTAAGAGAGGGAGGAGCAGGAGAGAGAAAGGGCGATGCACCCAGGGCTTATTTGTCACCTGACCTAATTTAAAGACGGAGAGACAGGGTTGTGGAGGAGGCAGGGGTGTAGTCTTTCACTCCTCCCTTCTTTCCCAGCGAAGGAACAAGAGAGCCACACAAAGCAGAAGAAGATGCTTGGAAACAGTCCACAGGGAGATGAAAGGAGCATAGTGAAGTCACGCCACAAACACGCAGCAGTCACAAGTCCAGAGCCACACAGCCTCACTGAACCTCACGGTTTCCTTCTCCAAGTTTGACATCTCAAGGACCTGGCCTGGGTAAATAAAGGTTAAAGAAAAAAATCCAGGGACTGTGTGTATAAACGGTGTGAATCGGTGAAACTCACTCCTCAGGTATGTCACAGGCCAACCGCGTCAACGAATAGCTTGCTTTTCTTTGGCGTAGCTGGTAGTGATTGCGCTTGGCAGTCAGAGGTGGCGTGTTTGAGACCAGGCAGGGACAAACAAAAGGTCCATAAAGCCTTCAGGACGGAGCAAGACCACGTCTGTTACACCCCCGTTAAAATGCATTGAGGAGTGAGTTTCACCAATTCACACCAGTTACATATGTAACAGTGAATGCTCATGTCTTTCTGCAGCAGATCATCATCAGGCTGCCAGAGACAGGCCTTCATCAGTACAGAGTTTACCTCCTCCTTTTAGGTTTCAGTGTTGCCACTGAGGCTACACATGTGGTTCTCTGCTCTGGTATTCTGCTCTGCTTCCTGTCTTGAAACATTAGGAACAGGGCAAGGAAGGGATATAGTAATGGATGGTTGTTGAAGCCAGGAAGAGGATAGGATGTTTCCATAGTCTCTACTGTACATTAGCCAGGCTCTACAGTTGGTCAAATCCTATGATGCATTTCCTGATGTAGCTCTGAACTCCCTGAAAAGACACTGAGGCACCGCCAGCCAGGCGGAAAGAGGAGGGAACAACTCAGTCAGTATGCATCTCTCTGTGTGTGTGTGTGTGTGTAAGAGTGAGTGAGTGAGTGAGAACCTGTATGAAGCAGTGTGTTCTCCAAACTGACCCAGTTTGAATGCGAGTCCTGAGAGGTAGGTCAGGCTTGCGGTCGACCCTGAACAAACCCTGTCAGCACAAACACACACTCTAAGACACTAAGGCTAGAATGAAACACACACTCTAAGACACTAAAGCTAGAATGAAACACACACACTCAAACGTGTTTCCTGACACTGAGGGGCAGACCTGTGCTAGCAGGAGCAAAGTAGAGTAGAGCACAGTACAGTAGAGTACAGTAGAGTAGAGCACAGGACAGTAGAGCAGAGTAGAGCACAGTAGAGCAGAGCACAGTACAGTAGAGCACAGTAGAGTACAGTAGAGTAGAGCAGATTAGAGTACAGTAGAGTACAGTAGAGCAGAGCAGAGCACAGTACAGTAGAGCAGAGCACAGAACAGTAGAGCAGAGCACAGTAGAGCAGAGTAGAGTATAGTAGAGCAGAGCACAGTAGAGCAGAGCAGAGCACAGTAGAGCAGAGCACAGTAGAGCACAGTAGAGTAGAGCAGGGGAAAGTACAGGAGACAGTACATGCATCACCCTGCTACACACAAACACGAGACAATGGCCTCTTTTCCCTGATCAACAAAGCTACGCAACCCTGCACCTGCATGGAACAACAACAAGACTGTGTGTGTCCTGTTCCAATATGCATTGAAGTAGAGCAGGAATGCGACTCTGACAAACAGGAAGTAGACAGACATAGCAGGCTGGCCTCACACCTTTGACCTGTTCAGGCGAGGGCCAATCACAGAGCTGGGTTTTGGAAGCAAGGCACTGGGTTTGTCCAGTTGGAACCACAGGCCAGGGTAGCGACTCTCTCAGTACCAGCCAGGCTAGCTTCTCTCTCAGTACCAGCCAGGCTAGCGACTCTCTCAGTACCGGCCAGGCTAGCTTCTCTCTCAGTACCAGCCAGGCTAGCTTCTCTCTCAGTACCAGCCAGGCTAGCGACTCTCTCAGTACCGGCCAGGCTAGCTTCTCTCTCAGTACCAGCCAGGCTAGCTTCTCTCTCAGTACCAGCCAGGCTAGCTTCTCTCTCAGTACCAGCCAGGCTAGCGACTCTCTCAGTACCAGCCAGGCTAGCTTCTCTCTCAGTACCAGCCAGGATAGCGACTCAGTACCAGCCAGGCTAGCTTCTCTCTCAGTACCAGCCAGGCTAGCGAGTCTCTCAGTACCAGGAAGTTCTGAAAAGAAGAAACTACCCAAGGCAGTTGAGGTCAGGATGAACAGAGAGAAAGAAAGAGAGAGAGAGAGAGAGAGTGTGTGTACGTGGGAGACAGTGTGTGTGTGTGTGTGCGCCTGTGTTAAAGGTAGAAAACCGTCAAAGCTGCACCCAAACCCAACCCTGAACAGAGGAGGTGGTGTGGGTGCTGGCTCCACTCCAGCATGTATGAGCTCTGAGAGAGCGGCTCCAGATCAGGTTCCAGGGTGACTGGTGCCTGGGGGGCTGGAGGCCATGGGGCCGGGGGGATAGAGACCAGGGGTCTGGGGGATAGAGACCAAGGGGGCTGGGGGCACCTGGGGGCTGGGGGCACCTGGGGGTTGGGGCAGGGGAGGCCAGGGGGCATGGTCGGCCCGTTGCTAGGACGTTGCTAGGACGAGTTTATTCAGCCCAGCCGGGACACGCAGGGATAATGGACCGGGATTATGCAGTGATGCCCTTTAGCCTCTCTCTCTGTCTCTGTCTCTCTGCACGTCTCTCTCAGCTGCATCTGGAAGCAGCACCGCACCCCACCACAAAGTGGGAAGTTCTGTTTCCCAGAGCCACGCTCCCCTCCGCCTCACCCCTGCAGCAGACAGCACAGCCAGCCAGGTGAATTCACACAGGATTTTAATCTTTTATCAGGTGGGTGTTTAACACCCCTGAAAGCTGTCCTGTAAACACAGCTGGAGGCAAACAAAGCCTGACTTATTCAAGTCAAAAGGAGCTAGGTGTGTGTAGCTTGGCAATTTTCTTATGATGCAGAACTCCATCTTACGGCCTGAACACTAAGAATGTCTGAGATCAAGAGAGAACTAGTTTACAAGCACTTTCTCTGTTTCAGCCACCCCACATACTTCAACACCTGACATGCACACCACTGCCTCTGTACCCTATAGGCTCTGTCTGCCTTGGAACAGTACATATATGGTAAGTACAGTGTTCATTACTAACACTCAGGGCAGGTTTGAAGGGGGAGGGTGGCCTGTGAAAGTGTGGGTGTATGTGTGTGTGTGTGTGTGTGTGTGTGTGTGGGGGGGGGGGAGGCAGACAGACAGGCAGGCAGGCAGGCAGACTGGCAGGCAGACGGGCAGGCAGGCAGACAGGCCCTGGGGGAGGGGTCTGTTCAGTGTCAAGGTGCTCCAGGCTAGGGAGAAAGCTGAGCTCCTCCAGACAGTTATCAGCCAACCAGGAGACCAGAGAGACAGAGCTTCACTCCCTCTCTCTGTCTTACACACTCATACTCTCTTCAACTCCCTTCGTCCCCATCTCCCTCTCTCTTACACACAGCATTTTAGAACTAAATAGACCATTAAGTCCAGCAGTCACAGTCAGCATGTAGCGCAGCCCGGGTGCTGATGCGGCTGTACTGACCAGCAGCGATCATTATGCTGTCGTGTCAGGAGGGGGAGCAGGATTCCTGCACAGGTCAGACTGGTACCTAGCTACTACACACATGCTAGCACATGCTAACACATGCTAACACATGCTAGCATATGCTAGCACATGCTAGCACATGCTGACACAGGCTAAGACATGCTGACTAGAGCCCAACCGATAAAGGATTTTTAAGGCCGATACCGATACAATTATTTGGTGATTTAATAAATGATTCCAAAAAAAAAAAAAATCCAGAAATGCGTTACAAAACAAACTGATTTACCTAACATTAGTTATTTGTAGTTTACATTTAGTCATTTTTGGCAGACGTTCTTATCCAGAGCGACTTACAGTAAGTACAGGGACATTACCTAAAGCAGTAAGGTGAAGTGCCTTGCCCAAGGACACAACGTCATTTGACACGGCCTGATTCAAATGGAAACCTTCTGATTAATTGCCCGATTCCCAAACCGCTCAGCCATCTGACTGCTATTATTATTTCCTCACTAAAATAATATGATAATGCAGTTTAAAAATTAACTTGTTTGTTTTTTTATCACAACAGAACAGACGAACATCTAAATATATTAAAGTTCTGATAAATACAATTTATAAAAATACAAACTTAAAATATGAAACTTAGTCCTTTGAACAAAAACACAATAAAAAACACACAAAAAAACATTAATATTCATTTATCGGCCCTTATAAATGCCGACAGTTTGGAATATTCCTAATATATAGATATATCGGTCGGGTTCTAATGCTTACAAGTTAACACATTCTAACATAGCAGTAGCACTCACCATACAAACCTGCCAGTGGTTGCATGTCTAGAATAACCCACAATCTCTCCAAACCATAACAGCCCTATGATCATCATCCTCCTCTCTCATCCCTTCTCCTCCTCTCCTCCCTCATTCTCTCTGGTCTCAACCCAAAAGCAGAGGATGAACAGTTCCAGTTGTTCTTGGCAGCATCTGATCGATGAGCATCGATCAACTCCAATCAACAAATTGAAAACTCATAAATATGTAAACAAAAGTTTGATTGTGATTTTCTTCTGACGTTCCTTTCAGTGGTGTCAACCTCCAGTATGGAGGAAGAGGAGGAGCAAGCCTTATACCCCCACCTGCCACCTATGGTCTTCTTCTGACAACCGTCTGGTGGTCCCACCTCTAAAGAGCGCCCGCTCTCAACCCAAGCTCTTCTCCTGTCTGGCCCCCCAATGGTGGAACCAACTCCTCACCTCCATCAGAGACACTGACTGTCTCTCCACCTTCAAGAAAAGGCTCAAGACGCACTTGTTCCGGAAGAACAACGGTACTTAAGAAAGATTTGTTGGGTCAGATGTTAGTTCATTTCCTCCAGGAACTCGATGACACTTATTGAAAGACTTTTTGCACTTGTTGGTTAGTTGTAACTGATTTAACTACTTGTACTCGGTGTGAACTATATTATTGTTGCTCGCTTTCCTCCAGCTACACTCTAGCACTTTCATGTTGTTTAATTGTAACTTGTTTAACTACATGCTGTTCTGGTTCTACCCATTGGCACTTATTGGCTTTTCACAATGTATGCTTCATGTTTTGGCTGTTGTTATGATCAGTGACCTATGCACTTTTTGTAAAGCTCTTTCTTGTAAATCGCTTTGGATAAAAGCGTCTGCTAAATTAGTAAATGTAAATGTGGAAAGGAAGGGGGAGGATGAGGGGGGGAGGATGAGGAAAGAGGGGAAAGGGGGAGGAGGGTGAGGCTAGGGTCCTGGGTTGCAAGTTTAGACCATAACCCTCCCCTCCCCTGATGGAGTGAGTGTGAATCTGCACATGCCAACCGGGGAAGGGAGAAGGAGAAAGATTCCAGCCAAAGGAGCTGCCATGGAGGTGAGGTAACCATGGAGGTGAGGTAACCATGGAGGTGAGGTAACCATGGGGGTGAGGTAACCATGGGGGTGAGATAACCATGGGGGTGAGGTAACCTCACGTTGAGGGTAAGCGTGTTCAGATGAAAGGCTGTGTGCCAGCCTTCACCCCCCTCCCTCAGCCTTCACCCCCCTCCCTCAGCCTTCACCCCCCTCCCTCAGCCTTCACCCCCCTCCCTCAGCCTTCACCCCCCTCCCTCAGCCCGACCCCGCCTCCCTCCCCCCGGAGCTCTTGGCCACCCAGAGAAAGCCAGCGATTTTACTAACTCTAACCTTTTACTACTCGCCCAAGATAAACCATGTAATACTTTAGCTGTGCAAACATCTGCATTATGCAGCTCCACCCACCCCCAAATCTCCTTGCAGGCTAAACATAACACCATCCAACATGAAATTACACAGGGAGACGTATAAACCACTGTGATGATGCAATGCAAATATTGCGTGTCAGTGTACACAGTGATTTATTGCATGTGCACTTAGTGCCTGCACCTAGCAGGGATGGATGGATGAAGGGGGGGATGGAGGGAGGGAGGGATGCAGGGGGGATGGAGGAAGGGAGGGATGCAGGGGGGTGCAGGATTGTGTACACAGATGTCAGAGGCAAGCAGCACCCTGCACTGTAATCCATTTACAGCAGCAAACAGATACTAATCCACATCTCTCTATTATGATCGATCACACCCACAGGATTACAAATGCTTGTTTGTGTATCTGTATGCTGTGTATGTATGCTGTGTATGTATGCTGTGTGTGTATGCTGTGTGTGTATGCTGTGTGTGCTGGGATACCAGTGGCTCTGGGTGGAGACTAGAGGGGGAATACACACTAGACATACATTATGGATGTTTAACCTGATAAGTGGCTTTCATCTGCTTTCATCTGCCCAAGCGCCGTGTAAGGAGCAGCACATTTCTCAGCTGAGTGGAAACAAACAAGATGGAGATAAAAACCCAAACGAAACGCCGGAACGAGAAAACAGAACGTCTGTCCTCAAAAAGCCATGGGTCAATATTTCATCCAGGAGGTTGGATCTCTAATGGGCCCAGGCATTCTGTACCTGGAACTGTTTACGGCACACAGGACCCTGGCACACACAGGGCCCCAGCAGCACACACAGGGCCCCAGCAGCACACACAGGGCCCCAGCAGCACACACAGGGCCCCCCCAGCACACACAGGGCCCCCCCAGCACACACAGGGCCCCAGCAGCACACACAGGGCCCCCCCAGCACACACAGGGCCCCAGCACACACAGGACCCCAGCACACACAGGGCCCCCCCAGCACACACAGGGCCCCCCCAGCACACACAGGGCCCCAGCACACACAGGGCCCCCCCAGCACACACAGGGCCCCAGCAGCACACACAGGGCCCCCCCAGCACACACAGGGCCCCCCCAGCACACACAGGGCCCCCCCAGCACACACAGGGCCCCAGCAGCACACACAGGGCCCCAGCAGCACACACAGGGCCCCCCCAGCACACACAGGGCCCCCCCAGCACACACAGGGCCCCCCCAGCACACACAGGGCCCCAGCACACACAGGGCCCCCCCAGCACACACAGGGCCCCAGCAGCACACACAGGGCCCCCCCAGCACACACAGGGCCCCCCCAGCACACACAGGGCCCCAGCAGCACACACAGGGCCCCCCCAGCACACACAGGGCCCCAGCACACACAGGGCCCCCCCAGCACACACAGGGCCCCAGCAGCACACACAGGGCCCCCCCAGCACACACAGGGCCCCAGCACACACAGGGCCCCAGCACACACAGGGCCCCAGCAGCACACACAGGGCCCCCCCAGCACACACAGGGCCCCAGCACACACAGGGCCCCAGCACACACAGGGCCCCGGCACACACAGGGCCCCCCCAGCACACACAGGGCCCCAGCACACACAGGACCCCGGCACACACAGGACCCCGGCACACACAGGGCCCCGGCTACTCAGGCCAGGGCTCTTTATGAACCTGCCTAGTTATGACATGATTAGCTGTGAGTTAATGAGCCAGATCACTGGCAGGGGAAGAACTTCATTTGACAACCTTGGAAGGATACCTTGCTAATTCCTGACTTTCTAAAATGTTCAATGATCACTGAACCTTTCACTCTCAGGACCGTCCCTGTCTGGAAAACAGTGGTTATGTTGTTTAGATTTTGAGTTGCTTTGGAACAAGTGACCCAGAGCTCCAGGTCAAATCAAATGAAATGTATTCGTATAAATACAAATAAAGGTAAACATGTAAAGGTAAACAGGTAAAGGTAAACACGGGAGTCAGATGGCTGAGCGGTGAGGGAGTCGGGCTAGTAATCAGAAGGTTGCAGGATCGATTCCTCGCCGTGCCAAATGACGTTGTGTCCTTGGGCAAGGCACTTCACCCTACTTGCCTCGGGGGGAATGTCCCTGTACTTACTGTAAGTCGCTCTGGATAAGAGCGTCTGTTAAATAACTAAATGTAAATGTTAAATAACTGTTAAATAACTAAATGTAAACAGGTAAACATGACGAGATGAATGAGAGAAAAGGCATGTTGGAATAGACCTTCACACCTGTAGCACTGAGCTATGAAGTGATCTATATGATAATCCTGTGAGGAATATGCTTGTTTGTGTCTAAGGGGAAGAAATTGGCTATCATACACAACGAGCTGTGAACAGGCTCATTTCTAGTTAGTTATGCAGGAACCAGACATTATTGCTCCCTCCCTGAAGAGATCCCGTCTTTCCTGGCCGGTCCGTTCATGTCAGGAAAGGTTCTGGTACAGTGGTAAAATATGACGTGGAAGTTAGAGTTCCCATAGCATGTTCGCCCACACTGCCTTCATGTGTTCATTTTGTTACACTTTGTTAATTAAGCGTATCTAATGCTATACCCAGTGCGTTAGTGTTATGTGTGTTGTGGTTGTGTAAAGCAGGTCGGGCGACCGGGAAGAGAAAGAAATAAGCGAGTAGTCGGCACTTCATTGTGACTGAACAGCAACAAGCACCGTATCCAAGTTTGTAACCTACCGTTCATGAAGACGATGCCAGCCGTGACGAAAGACACCGGTGACATTCTTTTGTTGGTCGCCGTTAAAGTCTTCTCGCCTTCCCGTTGTTGTCTTTCAGTCGCTGATAGTTCCATGATTGTACAACCTCGACCCCGTGGTGACCCAGCAATGTGAAACCGTAAAGCCAGCGAGCAGACTGAATGGAGAACTCCGCACGTAACGTCTCGGTGGGTCTACCTGAGTGTCCGTGGGTGGTTTCACAACCTCGATACCTTCCTAGGCACACGATGAGCGACCAAACTTGAAGCGACCAAGCACGCACACACGCAATTCTAAATACAAGTTATAAAAACGTGTAGGCCTAAGCAAAGTTTGCAATATTGCATAGATTATTCTAGACTGTTGAGGTTTGTAATATAAACGTTGTAGAAGTATTACTAAATCGAAATCCCAAACCTGCGTCTGCCAGCCTACTTTCAGGGCTGTTCCCTTGACACTCGATCGCGAGACCTGTTCAGTCCTGAACCAAGACTGCGACTCACTGCTCGGTGGTGGAGCCAAAGTTGGAACTCGCCGTTCGGCTTTACTGTGCGCTCTCGCTGGGCTTACGTGTTTTGCTTTCTGGGGTAGTCCAGGTGGGTGGAATGTCACGCATGTATCCGCAAGTTCCACTGTATCAGCTGTACAGAATAGGAAACCCCGCCTACCCACTTCACCGGGGAAAGCAAATTGAGTGTGCGCGCTTGTTCGCTCAATCATTCCCAGTGCCACCGTTTCCGGTATCCAACTACTTGGGATATGGAATACAACACTGCTACCCTCTGGTTGAAATAATGGAGTGATTCTGCAACTATTCTGCCACCAAGAAAAGCCATATCGGCACTATAGCTACAGAGCATTTGGATCTCGGCCATGCGTAATTACGCCATAAGAGGCTAGATATGTACAAATCAGCACCCTCGTGTACTTTCCAATTCAAATTGTATTCAAGATTTTAATAAGCGAACAGGTTGATGTCAGTGTTCTGAACCAATTAGAGGCCAGCAACGGTATTTTGATTTAAGTTAACTGATGAGTACCTCCGCCATTTTCAATTGGGTGAAGGGTGATGATTTCTGAATGGCTTTGTACTCGATACAACTATCATCTCAGTCTGCCTGAGCCTCGTCCATTAATTGTATATAGGGACAAGTTCTCCCTTATTTCTCAGCGTGAGAAATGGGCTCCTCGCAGTCGTTCTTCAGATACACAGGGTTCTCCACAGACTGTTGGATAACTCCTGGATCCTCCTTCCTGTTGGAAATGAGAACCAAGGGGAGAGGTAATCATGCCATCGGACACATCTTCCTACAACATTTTTGGTTCAACATTTCATGTTTTAATGACAGAAGCGGGGCTGGTAAACCCAGAGGAACCAGCCCAATCCCAGCATACCCTGCCAACACACATTCCCGTTTAAATACCTGATATCTAACATGCTGTAACTTTATGGATGAGAGGAGTCATTTGAACAGGGACAACTGCATCCCTACCCACCTGGTTATGGACGGGGGAGGGAGGGAGCATGCTGGAGAGAAACACAACTACTGCTTATCTCCTGCATATTTACCACAAGATAGAATATAGAGATAACAAAATACATCTCTGCAACAAAAAATCCCATATTGTAACATAATTGGCCATAGTTTAAACAGACCCATACAAGAGTTGTGCAAGATGTCCCGTATGTTTCTAAACGTCTCATCAGATCTCCACAGCAGTAAAGTGCCTGAACACAACCGTTACCAGAATCTCCTTCCAGAAAGTTCCTCGGTGGTCCTCAGAGAGGCTGTGGTCCTCAGAGAGGCTGTGGTCCTCAGAGAGGCTGCGTCTCTCGGCTTTCAAACCTCAACATCGCCTACTACCCCTTCTGGGGCTTAGGCCGCAAACAAGAGCTCTCCAAGCATCTTGGTCCTGAGCCAACATCTCAAGCTGTCCCCAAGTGTAGCCCATTTTCTTGGCGTCTGCCTCCCAGTCTCTACGCCAGGTGTTTCGCGGCCGACCTCTCTTTCTTTTCCCTTGCGGATTCCACTTTCAAATCTCACAAGAACACAAACATCTTATTCTAGTTTAAGAAAACGTATTGCTAGATTTCCATTTGGTTAAACGTTCTACCCAATTTCCAAAGCTCTATGCAAACACCTCGCTCCCAGATAAATCTCTACAGCCAAATATGGAATACATATTTAAAAACAGTTCAAAAGCATTCACAATAAGGAAATGCTGTAAAATGTTAAGGTTGTGATTTACACAAACAAAATAAACAAAATCCAGCTTCCCACATACGATAATTTGGGGAACATTAAAAGAAACCAAGCAGCTGTACATGTAGTGAAACAGTTACTTCTAAATGGCACAGGAAGACAGCAGCATAATGCAGAAACATTCCACTGGAAATATTCCTTTTAGAAGATAACAGTCATGGCAAAACTGTTTTTATATGGATCTGTAGCCAGTGTCAACTACCATGAGGTGGGAGAGGATTCCCCTCTGGTGAGAGGGTCGACATGTTGTCTCTGATGCCCTCTAGTGGAGAAGCAGGGGCAGGTCTGGGCCACAGGCTCTGTGAGGAAAGAGAGGATGGCTGGGTGGTCTGTGGGCCAGCTGTCCAGAGGTCTGGCCTGTATCCTTGGTGATGGGGTAGGGGGGGGGGGGGGGAGTGTATCCTTGGTGATGGTTTTAGAGGGGAGGTGGGTTCAGGGTTACAGAGGTGGATCTTCAGGGAAGCTGAGCTCAGTACCCACTGTTCAGGTCGACAGTACTGGAGCTCAAACCCCGACTCTCCTTCAGCCGATCGCCAGCCCCAGTCTGACACAGAGAGAGGGACAGAGGGAGAGAGAGAGACAGAGGGAGATACAGAGGGAGAGACAGAGGGAGAGAACAGGTAGATTTTTCGTTAGGATTATTTTCCATGTTATCATTATAAATTGTGACATTTAAGGACATCAGTTTGTGACCCGGAAGCCCTCTACAGTTAGACAGGTGTCTTGTAAAAGATCACCTGCACCCTAATGATGGGTCTCTCCCCCATCCTCTCCCCCCGGCCTCACCCCCTGGTCTCCCCCCAGCCTCTCCCCCGACTCCCCCCCCCCCTGGTCTCCCCCCAGCAGCCTCTCTCCCCAGCCTCTCCCCCAGCCTCTCCCCCCAGCCTCACCTGGAAGGCGTCTTCTGCGGCCTGGTTGAGGTAGTTGAGGGAGGCAGCTCTCTTCATGCTGATGGACAGAACAGGACAGGAGCACTCAGGTCACAAGTCTCATACTCCACCTGCTTAAACAGCATTACGGGATGTGTGTGTGTGTGTGTTCCTACGTGGTGCTGCATGGTGGGGCTGGTGTTCGGGGTGGGTGTGTGTGTGTGTTCCTACGTGTCGAGGCTGGTGTTCGGAGTGGGTGTGTGTGTGTGTTCCTACGTGTCGAGGCTGGTGTTCGGGGTGGGTGTGTGTGTTTGTGTGTGTGTGTTCCTACGTGGTGCTGCGGGGGGCGGGGGGGCTGGTCCCCTGGAGTTTCTTCACCAGCAGCTCGCTGCTCTTACGCAACACGTCTCTCAGCTTCCCCAGAGAGCCGCTTCTCTGCAGGGCCCCACTGCCGTCCTACAGACACACACCCACACACACAGACAGAAGCACATCCCTCAGTCCTTCTGCACATGCTACCTACCCCACATGGTCCTGTCAGTCATATTACACACAGGCCTTAAAGATCCCAGGACATGGTGTTTTTGGATGCTTTTATATAGGCCTTAGTGGTCCCCTAATACAGTATCTGAAGTGTCTTTCCAGAAATTCAGCCTTCGTGCAGAATTACAGCCACTACGAGCAGGCCAACAATGAGCTTTCCTCAGGACGTGCTGTTTCTGTGACTGTAGCTTTAAATGCCATGAGGGAGAAAAAGGCGGGGCTAACTGCCATGCTTCGGTCGTTTGCAAACCATGATGCCGCGAGGAAAAAACAATATCACGCTTGCACGGTCGTAGCTCAGTTTCTTATGGGCGGGCCAAATTCTCTGTGCGGGCAAAGCAGAGAAAGGAGAGGTAACCTTCCTTATTGTGACATCACAATAGACCAATTATCACCCTACGTCACACGACTGCCAAGCAGGCTGAACTGCGCATGTCGGTTGCAAATGACGAACTTCTCGTTCTATTACACTTTGAATGTTGATCAGGTCATCATATATCTCTGGCCACTGGATTGCAGGGCTTGACATTAACTTTTTGAGGCACTTGTCCTTTGGACAAGTACATTTACGTTTCACTTGTCTATGCACAAAAGTCACTTGACCCCGATACCTTTAAATAGCCTGACCAAGTGATCGGGCAAAACTAGCCTGGCTAACGGAGGTCGCTTTCTCAGGCAAATGATGAATGAAACAGGTTTGGTTAAAGAAATCCGAGATGCTGGCTAACAGGCCCGTATCTACAATAGGCAGTCCTCCCAGACATTTCTGGTGTAGAATGGAGTGAAATACAACATTGTGCACACTGCCAGTGAGCGACCCGAGTCTGACTGATGCTAACGTCAAAACGAAAATAATGGACCAGCTGCCTAAAAGCAGAATTCCCATATCTCTTGAAAGCTGCCCTGCTCGACTTTATATATGTAAAATTGACTGTAAAACTGTAAAATTATGAACTTTGTGACATGATGTGAAGACGTTGCTGCCGCCCGACTATGCGGTCTACATTCTCACTCAAATGTCAAGACTTTCGTGATCCAAATCAAAATTCTGATGTGACAGATCAATGGGAAATCACTTTCTCTCTTAAAGGCTGTCCTCTTCAACCTTTTTAAATCTAACTATGTGTATGATCCGTGTGGTCCTTTTGCCGTTTTAAATGCTATCCTTTCCTTTTCACCACATTGAGTGCGCATCCCGAATGTTTACAAATAAACGGTCTATAGGGATTTTCAAAACCGAGCGTTCGCACTCTCATTTTTCTCAAAGGTGGAGAAGAATATCCAGGGCTTGGTTTACACCTATTGAAGTTTCTAGCCACTGGGGGACCAAAGGCAGGCTAGGGGAACTCATTAATGTAAATAACCTCCTAAAGTTTTCATGTCATGCGACCTTTAACACAGCAGGTCTTCTCCACCCAGGGTGCTCCATGATGGAGGTTAACTGCTGGATTTGCAGTTAAGTGATAAAACCCTGGATGAGTATCCTAAAATCCAGTTCATGTTCTCACAAGAAAGGAATGAACATGTTGGGTGTAGACTGTGGAATAGTAAAACATCTATCTGACCCTCCTGCCCTTCCTCCCCCCCTCCCCCCCCTCCTCCCCCCCCTTCCCTCCCGTCTTCCTGTTCTTTGAGCAGCAGTTGCTGATAAGCAGCATGATCTTTCTCTTGATGCTTCTTGACAGATACTGGTCGATCAGGAGAGTTCTGTTCCCCTGACATGCTGCCAGGTGGCCCTGAGCCCCCAGCAGGGGGCGCTACATCATTACAGCCCTCTCAGGAACACAGACACACCAGCAGCAGTCCCACACACAAGGCACACTTCACAAATGAAAAACTTTATTTGATAATATGATGCAACAATCATCACAATGCAGAATGGTAAATATTAGCTGTTCTACTTGTCTAAGGGAGTCTATAAAGTTTGCCATTTCATTACTTTGGCTTGAGGAAACTGAAGTCACATTATAGGTATAAATAACGGACAGGTCAATAAATAAATCAGCATTCCACTTATCAATATAGCCAGAACATTGTGATAACTAATGTAATGAAAATCATAGTTGTTGTCCCTCTTTTGCAGAGTAGCATTCTAGAAAGTTTTCTCAGGGTAAGGAATGGCAGAGCAGGCAGCCTGATAATGAATGCTCTTATAAAACCAAAAATATATAATTACAGGTAGGCTATGATATTTAAATAATATTACATTCAATTAGTTAGTTCAGAAGGCAAAACTGAAGTGTTGACCTTGAGAGCTTCCCAGGTGGGGGTTAGGGTGTATAAACAGCTTAGCTAGTCGGACGACAACACCACGTTTAGCTGTCGTGAAGAGTTAGAATGGCAACGCTCTATTCAGCTTGTGTTTAGAATCTGGCCTTGAGCAATCACAACACACACTAATACTACGATTCACACTCAAAATCTGTCCAGCTTATACTAGCTTCTCTACTCTCTCCAGCCCAACGTGTGATTCAACATGGAGGTGAGGAGATCTCTCCACCAGACTGTGGGCTGCATGTGGTCTGTGCGACTGTGGCTTACAAAACCCGGAAAGCATTTTTTGTTGTTACGTAAACATAACAAAATAATATAAAATTAAACTTCATATGAAAAATCTATATATATTTAAAAAAAAACTATTTAAATGTGTAATCCATATTACAAAATAAAAACTATTACTACCATGCCATAAGGTTATCCACTGACAAAAGCAGTTAATACTAAACAGTATTAGGGTTACTAAATACTAAACAGTATTAGGGTTACTAAATACTAAACAGTATTAACTGCCTTGTTCCTTGATCTCAGGAATTTTAATATATTTCAATTGTAGAAATGAACTTCAAAGTAGCGAATTAAACTAGCTCAATACAGGCACAATATTTATTCATTTTTTACATTTTCAGCCATAATTTAGGCAATGCACAAAGTCTGTTCATCTACTGCTAACTGCCAGCTACTGCAAGTGTGTGTTTGTGAGACGTCTAAGCAAGGAACACAAGCTGAGCTAAACCCCTGCAGGACTGAAGACAGGCTCGCTGGGTTACCTAACCCTGGATGGCCATGATCCTTCTGCCATGTCTGCCGGGAGTCAGATGGCTGAGCGGTGAGGGAGTCGGGCTAGTAATCAGAAGGTTGCCGGATTGATTCCCTGCCGTGCCAAATTATGCTATGTCCTTGGGCAAGGCACTTCACCCTACTTGCCTCGGGGGGAGTGTCCCTGTACTTAATGTAAGTCGCTCTGGATAAGAGCGTCTGCTAAATGACTAAATGTAAATGTAATGTCTACCAGTTTAACACCACATCTTTAGAAACAGTGGAACGGGTGGAAAAGAGAGAGAAACAACATCTACGTGTATTTCAGTTGAAAGAGTTGAGACATCATACGGAGTACGACAGAGGAGACAGAACCATGACACAGTGAGAGAAACAGAACCATGACACAGTGAGAGAAACAGAACCAGAGAGGAGGAGAGATCAGAAGAGAGGAGGAGAGATCAGAAGAGAGGAGGAGAGATCAGAAGAGAGGAGGAGAGATCGGGAGATAGGAGGAGAGATCAGAAGAGAGGAGGAGAGATCAGAAGAGAGGAGGAGAGATCAGGAGACCAAACGTCCCAACAGGAGCCTTTGTAGGGTCAGAGAGTGAAGAGCAGTCAGGGAGCCCGGGATGGGATGGGGGAGGCCGGCTGGGCTGTGTGGGGAGGAGGAGGACAAACACATCCTTTGCTATCGTGTTTGGGAAGGAGAGAAGGATGGAGGGATAATCTCTCAAGCCTGATGACGAGAGAGAGAAAATACACAAAACGGGTATGATTACAAACTCTGGAACCTTCAGCTCTGGAACAGGGCATCTACCAAACCTTCAGGGCTCCTAAACTACCCTTCAGCTCTATCCCTGGTGATGACGGGCTCTAGCTGCAGAGTGAAGCTCAGGCTGCTGCTGCACCAGCTGGCAGGATGCGGTCACTGTGACTCAGCTGTCTGTGACTCAACAGTTTCCTGTCTGTGACTCAGCTGTTTCCTGTCTGTGACTCAGCTGTTTCCTGTCTGTGACTCAGCTGTTTCCTGTCTGTGACTCAGCTGTTTCCTGTCTGTGACTCAGCTGTTTCCTGGGGTGATAGTGGCCCTTGCAGCTCAGGCAGGCACAGGACATCTGCCGCCCTCAACACTGCCACCCTCAACCTCAACCTGACTACAGCAGAGACTCTGATCTGACATGTAACCTACTGCCTCAATATTTATTACATCTTTACCCCTCCATTTGCTTACTTCAGTAACTAAGTAAGCCTTGGCATAAAAATAAAGACTAACAATATTTGTTTAGCCTATACCCTACCTCAGCAGAGAGAAACTGCTTTATACGCAATAACACATAACCCAAACATGATAAACCTCTTTCCCTAAATCACTAATAGTCCAGTCAGTTTCCCACCCTGCTTAGCCCTGCCGAGCCCTGCCCCAAAGCTCAGATTTAATAGGATGATTGAGGAGTACAATCTACTGAATGAAGGGAAATTGGTTGTCATGGCAAGAGTAATCAAAGGGAAGTAGGTTAGTGTCACAAACAGACAGGGGAGCAGGAGGAGGAGCAGGAGGAGCGGGAGGAGGACGAGGAGCAGGGGGAGGAGGAGAGCAGGAGGAGGAGGACGAGGAGCAGGAGGAGGACGAGGAGCAGGGGGAAGAGGAGAGCAGGAGGAGGAGGACGAGGAGCAGGAGGAGGACGAGGAGCAGGGGGAAGAGGAGAGCAGGAGGAGGAGGACGAGGAGCAGGGGGAAGAGGAGAGCAGGAGGAGGACGAGGAGCAGGAGCAGGGGGAAGAGGAGAGCAGGAGGAGGATGAGGACGAGGAGCAGGAGCAGGGGGAGGAGCAGGGGGAAGAGGAGAGCAGGAGGAGGAGGAGGACGAGGAGCAGGAGGAGGACGAGGAGCAGGGGGAGGACGAGGAGCAGGGGGAGGAGCAGGAGGAGGAGGAGGACGAGGAGCAGGAGGAGGACGAGGAGCAGGGGGAGGACGAGGAGCAGGGGGAGGAGCAGGAGGAGGAGGAGGAGGAGCGGGGGAAGAGGGTGACAGGAGGCATACAGCGGAGAAAAGCATAAAGCTAACGTGCATCACGTAGCTAACCCTAACGTGCATCACGATACTCATATTAAATCATGCTATTCCAGTCAACAGTTTAACAGTTTCACAAAACAACCACAATGCAAGCAAAACACGACCACGTCTAGCATCGTACACTAGCTCCACTGGGCAGCATGCTAGGCTAGCTACATGCTAGGCTAACTACACCCTAGAGCTCCACAAGCCAGAGGTCCTCCTGCCTGCACAGCTTACCATCTGGCCCCCAACACCTGCAGAAGGAAGCACTAGAGAAGGGCTGTCCTGGAGCTGGCAGTGAGTGTACAGATATCATTTCAGTCCTTAAATTGTAGTTTTAAAGCCTTTTCACATGTCTGGATGACCACATTAACCTGCCGACAGTCACCATCGGTCAAATCCAACGTGCTCCATGTATGCATAGGGCCGTTTTACTCCAACGTGCTCCATGTATGCACAGGGCCGTTTTACTCCAACGTGCTCCATGTATGCACAGGGCCGTTTTACTCTAGTCTTGGTGCAGAGATTGATATAATACAATATAGATGTACCATTGGAAAATATGTCCAGTTGGATGTAGAGGAGGGAGGGAGAAATGAAGGGATGTCTTAAATTCCCTGACTGAGTTTGTGACCTCAACAAGCATGACCTCACTAGGTGACCTAGGGGGCCCAGGGGAGTGTTGTGGTCCTAACAGCATCTCTACATCACCAGGTGACCCAGAGGAGTGTTGTGGTCCTAACAGCATCTCTACATCACCAGGTGACCCAGAGGAGTGTTGTGGTCCTAACAGCATCTCTACATCACCAGGTGACCCAGAGGAGTGTTGTGGTCCTAACAGCATCTCTACATCACCAGGTGACCCAGAGGAGTGTTGTGGTCCTAACAGCATCTCTACATCACCAGGTGACCCAGAGGAGTGTTGTGGTCCTAACAGCATCTCTACATCACCAGGTGACCCAGAGGAGTGTTGTGGTCCTAACAGCATCTCTACATCACCAGGTGACCCAGAGGAGTGTTGTGGTCCTAACAGCATCTCTACATCACCAGGTGACCCAGAGGAGTGTTGTGGTCCTAACAGCATCTCTACATCACCAGGTGACCCAGAGGAGTGTTGTGGTCCTAACAGCATCTCTACATCACCAGGTGACCCAGAGGAGTGTTGTGGTCCTAACAGCATCTCTACATCACCAGGTGACCCAGAGGAGTGTTGTGGTCCTAACAGCATCTCTACATCACCAGGTGACCCAGAGGAGTGTTGTGGTCCTAACAGCATCTCTACATCACCAGGTGACCCAGAGGAGTGTTGTGGTCCTAACAGCATCTCTACATCACCAGGTGACCCAGAGGAGTGTTGTGGTCCTAACAGCATCTCTACATCACCAGGTGACCCAGAGGAGTGTTGTGGTCCTAACAGCATCTCTACATCACCAGGTGACCCAGAGGAGTGTTGTGGTCCTAACAGCATCTCTACATCACCAGGTGACCCAGAGGAGTGTTGTGGTCCTAACAGCATCTCTACATCACCAGGTGACCCAGAGGAGTGTTGTGGTCCTAACAGCATCTCTACATCACCAGGTGACCCAGAGGAGTGTTGTGGTCCTAACAGCATCTCTACATCACCAGGTGACCCAGAGGAGTGTTGTGGTCCTAACAGCATCTCTACATCACCAGGTGACCCAGAGGAGTGTTGTGGTCCTAACAGCATCTCTACATCACCAGGTGACCCAGAGGAGTGTTGTGGTCCTAACAGCATCTCTACATCACCAGGTGACCCAGAGGAGTGTTGTGGTCCTAACAGCATCTCTACATCACCAGGTGACCCAGAGGAGTGTTGTGGTCCTAACAGCATCTCTACATCACCAGGTGACCCAGAGGAGTGTTGTGGTCCTAACAGCATCTCTACATCACCAGGTGACCCAGAGGAGTGTTGTGGTCCTAACAGCATCTCTACATCACCAGGTGACCCAGAGGAGTGTTGTGGTCCTAACAGCATCTCTACATCACCAGGTGACCCAGAGGAGTGTTGTGGTCCTAACAGCATCTCTACATCACCAGGTGACCCAGAGGAGTGTTGTGGTCCTAACAGCATCTCTACATCACCAGGTGACCCAGAGGAGTGTTGTGGTCCTAACAGCATCTCTACATCACCAGGTGACCCAGAGGAGTGTTGTGGTCCTAACAGCATCTCTACATCACCAGGTGACCCAGAGGAGTGTTGTGGTCCTAACAGCATCTCTACATCACCAGGTGACCCAGAGGAGTGTTGTGGTCCTAACAGCATCTCTACATCACCAGGTGACCCAGAGGAGTGTTGTGGTCCTAACAGCATCTCTACATCACCAGGTGACCCAGAGGAGTGTTGTGGTCCTAACAGCATCTCTACATCACCAGGTGACCCAGAGGAGTGTTGTGGTCCTAACAGCATCTCTACATCACCAGGTGACCCAGAGGAGTGTTGTGGTCCTAACAGCATCTCTACATCACCAGGTGACCCAGAGGAGTGTTGTGGTCCTAACAGCATCTCTACATCACCAGGTGACCCAGAGGAGTGTTGTGGTCCTAACAGCATCTCTACATCACCAGGTGACCCAGAGGAGTGTTGTGGTCCTAACAGCATCTCTACATCACCAGGTGACCCAGAGGAGTGTTGTGGTCCTAACAGCATCTCTACATCACCAGGTGACCCAGAGGAGTGTTGTGGTCCTAACAGCATCTCTACATCACCAGGTGACCCAGAGGAGTGTTGTGGTCCTAACAGCATCTCTACATCACCAGGTGACCCAGAGGAGTGTTGTGGTCCTAACAGCATCTCTACATCACCAGGTGACCCAGAGGAGTGTTGTGGTCCTAACAGCATCTCTACATCACCAGGTGACCCAGAGGAGTGTTGTGGTCCTAACAGCATCTCTACATCACCAGGTGACCCAGAGGAGTGTTGTGGTCCTAACAGCATCTCTACATCACCAGGTGACCCAGAGGAGTGTTGTGGTCCTAACAGCATCTCTACATCACCAGGTGACCCAGAGGAGTGTTGTGGTCCTAACAGCATCTCTACATCACCAGGTGACCCAGAGGAGTGTTGTGGTCCTAACAGCATCTCTACATCACCAGGTGACCCAGAGGATTGTTGTGGTCCTAACAGCATCTCTACATCACCAGGTGACCCAGAGGAGTGTTGTGGTCCTAACAGCATCTCTACATCACCAGGTGACCCAGAGGAGTGTTGTGGTCCTAACAGCATCTCTACATCACCAGGTGACCCAGAGGAGTGTTGTGGTCCTAACAGCATCTCTACATCACCAGGTGACCCAGAGGAGTGTTGTGGTCCTAACAGCATCTCTACATCACCAGGTGACCCAGAGGAGTGTTGTGGTCCTAACAGCATCTCTACATCACCAGGTGACCCAGAGGAGTGTTGTGGTCCTAACAGCATCTCTACATCACCAGGTGACCCAGAGGAGTGTTGTGGTCCTAACAGCATCTCTACATCACCAGGTGACCCAGGGGAGTGTTGTGGTCCTAACAGCATCTCTACATCACCAGGTGACCCAGGCAGACACCTTGCCCAGAGACAGCAGCAGGTAAACACACATCACCAAGTCTTCAACCACTAACAATAACAATGTAACTTTAGTGGTTAAAATGTCTTATACAAAAACAACTTGTAGTGGAAGCACATATAACAGTTTGGTGCTGATATTCCTGGAGGCTCTCACCAGGTCTGACACTGACTGCTAGTGGGAGAGGGTTAAAGGGCTTCACATGCAGGGGGGGGGGGGGGGGGTGCACCATGCAACATCATCAACAGGGAACACAGTTGTTAAACAGGCTACAGCAGCATTCACACGCACAGACACATGACAGGCTAGCAAGGACTCTCAATCAACTTCACTGTCCTACACAGCAGCTGTCTGTCCAGGGAGGCAGGGCAGACGGACACACAGCAGCTGTCTGTCCAGGGAGGCAGGGCAGACAGACACACAGCAGCTGTCTGTCCAGGGAGGCAGGGCAGACAGACACACAGCACCTGTCTGTCCAGGAAGGCAGACAGACACACAGCACCTGTCTGTCCAGGAAGGCAGACAGACACACAGCACCTGTCTGTCCAGGGAGGCAGGGCAGACGGACACACAGCAGCTGTCTGTCCAGGGAGGCAGGGCAGACAGACACACAGCACCTGTCTGTCCAGGAAGGCAGACAGACACACAGCACCTGTCTGTCCAGGGAGGCAGGGCAGACAGACACACAGCAGCTGTCTGTCCAGGGAGGCAGGGCAGACAGACACACAGCACCTGTCTGTCCAGGGAGGCAGGGCAGACAGACACACAGCACCTGTCTGTCCAGGGAGGCAGGGCAGACAGACACACAGCACCTGTCTGTCCAGGGAGGCAGGGCAGACAGACACACAGCACCTGTCTGTCCAGGGAGGCAGGGCAGACAGACACACAGCAGCTGTCTGTCCAGGAAGGCAGACAGACACACAGCAGCTGTCTGTCCAGGGAGGCAGGGCAGACAGACACAGCCCTGCTGCCCGGCCCTGCTACCCGGCCCTGCTACCCTGCTGCCCAGCCCTGCCAACATGCTGCCCTGCTGCCTGGCCCTGCTACCCTGCTCTGCTACCCTGCTGCCCAGCCCTGCTACCCTGCTGCCCAGCCCTGCCACCCTGCTGCCCGGCCCTGCCAGCCTGCCGCCCGGCCCTGCTACCCTACTGCCCAGCCCTGCTACCCTGCTGCCCAGCCCTGCTACCCTGCTGCCCAGCCCTGCTACCCTGCTGCCCAGATCTGTACTCACCCCGTTCCACTCCACGCCCATACTCACTTCCTCGCCCGTCTCCGAGCCGCTGTCGTACTTCACGCTGGGCGGAGCCTCCCTTCGCTCCTTCAGGAGCTCCACCACACGCGCCCCATGGATGGGGTCCACGCCCTGGAACATGTACAAACACACACAGAAGGGAGGGCACACACACTTGAGAATTGTCACCAAACCTTCATAATTGTAATATTTTACTGCACTGTCAGTGAAGAGGAGGTATGGAGTTATTATGGGATGTGAGGTATAATCTGCTGATGTAGCAGATGAAGGATGGATAAAGAGGACAGGGAGATGGAGGCATGAATTCCATATCTAGACTTCCTGCTAGAGACAAACTACTTCCTGTTACTTTAGTACTTGACTAGCTGCTAGAGACAAACTACTTCCTGTTACTCTGGGAGTCAGGTGGCTGAGCGGTTAGGAGTCTGGCTAGTAATCAGAAGGTTACCGGTTTGAACCCGGCCTTGCAAAATGACGTTGTGTCCTTGGGCAAGGCACTTCACCCTACTTGCCTTGGGGGGAATGTCCCTGTACTTACTGTAAGTCGCTCTGGATAAGAGTGTCTGCTAAATGACTAAATGTAAATGTACTCTAGTACTAGACTAGCTGCTAGAGACAAACTACTTCCTGTTACTCTAGTACTAGACTAGCTGCTAGTAATAAATGACTTCCTGTGTTACTCTGCATCCAAAGCAAGGCAGGGAGAGAAGAAAACCTCATGATACACTGAAGCAGTCACCCCATCATAGCAGCCAACACATTAACTGTAGGTGTACATGTGTGTGTGTTAGTGTGTGTGTGTTAGTGTGTGTGTTCCTGACCTGCTTGCGGGAGCGTGTGGCACACTCCTCCAGGGTGTCAGCCGCCTCCAGCTTGCCCTGGCGGCGGTACAGAGCGCCCAGGTTCCTCAGGGTGGTGTTCACTGTGGGGCTACACACACACACACACACACACACACACACACAGTTACCCGGAATGCTGGTCTAGTACATCTACGTACAGAAATCTGACATGCTGGGCTGATCTACATACAGTAATCTGACATGCTGGGCTGGTTTGTGACGACTGGCTGAGTTCCTGAGTGAGGCTCACCTGTTGACTTTGCAGGCCTTGTACCAGCCTCCATACTCTCCATAGGGAGTATTGTCTCTGTGCTTGCCCTGGAAGCACAACAAGAGAGGAGGAGAGGGAGGACCTTCAGACAGGAAACACAGCATTTTGTGGCCATTTAATGGAGTTGTTTGACAGCTCCGCCTACCAAGGCCTTTTAGAAGATGAGTTAGTAGGCTGCGTATACACACATTCAGATGAGCCAATAGGCTGCAGGTATGCATGCCTCACCTTGCTCATCTCCTCCCGCTCCTCAGCGTGCATCCAGATGGGCTTGTTGTCAGCTGCAGACAGAGACACAGGGTCCAGCTGCAGCTTTCACCATCACCACAACAACCAGGCCCAACCAGGCCCAACCACTCAACTAACATCCTCATGGGATACATGTAGTAAACATTCATTCATTCATATGGATTCATAACACATGCATTCATTCATATGGATTCATAACACATGCATTCATTCATTCATTCATATGGATTCATAACACATGCATTCATTCATTCATTCATTCATATGGATTCATAACACATGCATTCATTCATATGGATTCATAACACATGCATTCATTCATATGGATTCATAACACATGCATTCATTCATTCATTCATATGGAGTCATAACACATGCATTCATTCATTCATATGGATTCATAACACATGCATTTGGCCCACATATTATTTATTGGCATTGACAGCAAAGTATTTGAGGTGAATCTTGTCTTCAGTATGTGAGTGTCAGTAGAACGATGTTGAGGATAGGTTTGCTCAGACTTGCAGTGCTGTAACTGTTATATGGTTGTTCAGACTTGCAGTGCTGTAACTGTTATATGGTTGTTCAGACTTGCAGTGCTGTAACTGTTATATGGTTGTTCAGACTTGCAGTGCTGTAACTGTTATATGGTTGTTCAGACTTGCAGTGCTGTAACTGTTATATGGTTGTTCAGACTTGCAGTGCTGTATCTGTTATATGGTTGTTCAGACTTGCAGTGCTGTAACTGTTATATGGTTGTTCAGACTTGCAGTGCTGTAACTGTTATATGGTTGTTCAGACTTGCAGTGCTGTAACTGTTATATGGTTGTTCAGACTTGCAGTGCTGTAACTGTTATATGGTTGTTCAAACAATGCCAAGAGCACCATGGGTATATAACATAACATAACTGTATGTTGACACCCATCACCAAGACGTTTGTATAAAATAAAACTAAATTAAGATATCCAGACAGTGCTCCGACAGACAGAAAGCACTTCCCTATGAAACCTGACTCATGACAAAATAATGCAGGGAGCTTTTTCAAAGCCAACCAAACTTGTATTGGTTTTGCTTAGTCAGCTTTGAGTGTCTTGTGTGCAGTGTCAGTCTTTTTTTGGTGCCAATGCGACATTTTTTAAGTAGGCAGGGCAATCCCTGAGGAACACCACTACAGAGCTCAGTTCACCCTGAAGGAATAACAGAGGCTCTTAAACATAAAAGAAAAAAACTCTTTATTGGTTTTCTTCAAACTGTCTCCTAGTGAGCCTGCCCCTTGTGATCCTGAAGCCTGCCTCTCTGCTAGCACACGCTCCACTTCCTAACCCTCTGCCCATCGCTGGCCCTGCTCTCTGGGGCAAGGCACCAGCCAGGAGGGGAGAGACACAACTGATGAAACACTTCTGTAATCTCGGAAGTTTCTTCTAATCTCATGTAGGTTGGACACCTTTGAAGACTAGGCAGGGGGACCTAGGTAGGGGGACCTAGGTAGGGGGGGCCAGGTAGGGGGGGCCAGGTAGGGGGGGCTAGGTAGGGGGACCTAGGTAGGGGGACCTAGGTAGGGGGGGCCAGGTAGGGGGGGCTAGGTAGGGGGACCTAGGTAGGGGGACCTAGGTAGGGGGGGCTAGGTAGCATGATGGGGGCTAGCATGATTGGGCTACTGCCCGGGCCGCTGTGAAGACTTACCATCGACGGAGCCAAACTCTTTCTCGTGGGCGCGAGTCAGAATCTCTTTGTACAGAATCTCAGCCTCCTTGTACTTTCCCTGTTTGAGAAAGCAGGAAGCCTGGAGGGGAGGGAGGGAGAGAGTCTTTTATTAATGTTCCATCAAAATCAAACCTTTTGCTAAAATAGTGTTGCAATGTGAAAGCACGGACATTATTTCCCGTGTGACGCACTGCAGATCACAACAAAGATGCTGTAGCTAGCCTCACAATCATTAGTTATCAGACAAGAGTGGGCGGTCGAGGCAAGGGAACAGCTAGATAAGGAGAGAGAAATAGATAGAAAAGCACTGTGAATATCGATTCAATCAACTGTGTCATTGTCGAGTGAGAAAGGCAAAAACCTTGAAAGTCATTGAACGCTGAAGAAAGGGCTTCAGGGCCTTTAGACCTCCACACAGAAACTTCCAATAAAGTGAAGCTCCAGTCTCAAGACACACCGAAACCTAGCTGGCTCTAGGTTTCCCCACACACCCCACACGGTGTGGCTGTGCAGAGGAAACAACAGGAGCCGTCAAGCTGCATGCGCTCTACTAACAACACTTCTCATGACCCAGCCTTCACGTTGTGGTTAGTCAACACATGCCACACAAACAGCCGCATGAACACAACTCCAACTGAACGAGCCTTGTGGAGGTGTGTGGGTGGAGGGGGTGCAGGTGTGGCCGGAGGGGGTGCAGGTGTGTGGGTGGAGGGGGTGCAGGTGTGGGTGGAGGGGGTGCAGGTGTGTGGGTGGAGGGGGTGCAGGTGTGTGGCTGGAGAAGTGCAGGTGTGGGTGGAGGGGGTGCAGGTGTGGGTGGAGGGGGTGCAGGTGTGTGGGTGGAGGGGGTGCAGGTGTGGGTGGAGGGGGTGCAGGTGTGGGTGGAGGGGGTGCAGGTGTGTGGGTGGAGGGGGTGCAGGTGTGTGGGTGGAGGGGGTGCAGGTGTGTGGGTGGAGGGGGTGCAGGTGTGTGTGGAGGGGGTGCAGGTGTGGGTGGAGGGGGTGCAGGTGTGTGGGTGGAGGGGGTGCAGGTGTGGGTGGAGGGGGTGCAGGTGTGGGTGGAGGGGGTGCAGGTGTGTGGGTGGAGGGGGTGCAGGTGTGGGTGGAGGGAGTGCAGGTGTGTGGGTGCAGGTGTGGGTGGAGGGGGTGCAGGTGTGTGGGTGGAGGGGGTGCAGGTGTGTGGGTGGAGGGGGTGCAGGTGTGGGGGGTGCAGGTGTGTGGGTGGAGAGGGTGCAGGTGTGGGTAGAGGGGGTGCAGGTGTGGGTGGAGGGGGTGCAGGTGTGGGTGGAGGGGATGCAGGTGTGTGGGTGCAGGTGTGTCACCAGGTTGTTCTTGGTCTTGGCCACGTTGGGGTCGTCAGGGCCCAGTCTGCCCTCGTAGATGTCCAGGGCACGGCTGTAGTAGTGCTCCACCTCCTGGTACTTGCCCTGGTTCTGACACAGCAGGGCCAGGTTGTTCAGCTGCTTAGCCACGTCAGGGTGGTCCTTACCCAGAACCTGGGACACACACACCGCCCAGTTAAGCCCTGCACCTCCAGGATAGAGCTCCACATACACATTTAGAACAGACTATTTTGGCTCTCCCTTTTATAGCGACACGTGTCAATCTAGAGACACTAGATGAACTCATTTCTGTATTTTTAATGATGGAAGGGTGGGGCCTACCTTCTCTCTGATCTCCAGCGCTCTCTTGCACAGCGGCTCAGCCTCCTTGTACTTCCCCCTCTTCCCATACAGCACAGCCAGGTTGTTCAGCGTTGCGGCCACCTAGACACACGCATTTTTTCTCCTTAAATATGCACCAATTTGCATACAATGTAGAACACGGCAACTACATCATAGATGAAGTCTGAACTTTTTGGTTTGTTTTAATGGGATCAATAACTAATTAGTTATAATAGTTCGGAGGATTTTGTCAAAATTATGTTTTTTCAGTTAATTATGTTGAAATGCACTTGACAAGTGCTAAAAAAAATTATGTTTTTGCATCTTTTCTTGTATATAATAAAAATTAGATTATCCGAGAATCAAACCGGCAACCTTCTGATTAATAGCCCGGTTCCCTAACCGCTCAGCCATCTGACCCCCTGTATTAGAACAGGTTCTCTCTATCCCTCTGTGTACCCCCCTCACTGCTATGACAAAGCAGCAAACAGCAATATATGATTTGGCTAGCCAGAGAGAATAAGCTTTCCAACATATATATTTATTGACTTCTGTTTCTACGTTCCCAGGGTACATCTCACAGAAGTGTCAGGGGGCTTGGAGGAGATGCACGGTGTTTCATGGGTGGTTGCTGTGGTAACTCACGGCGGGGTGGTCCCGGCCCAGGGTCTTCTCCCGGATAGAGAGGGCGTCATTCAGTAGGTGGGCTGCCTCTTTGTACTTGTTCTGATCCCTGGAGGCAGGAGGCAGAGTCAGGAGGCGAGGCAGAGGCAGGCTGCACACACACACCACTACAAACACCACACAGTGTCAAGCTCCCCCCCCCCCCCCCTCCCCCCAGGCTGCTGGCAGTCTGACCTGTAGACCAGGGCCAGGATGTTGAGCATGGTGGCCACGTCGGGGTGGTCGTGTCCGGAGGTCTTCTCCAGGTCCTCCAGGGCCTGCTTGCAGAGGGGCACGGCCACCTCGTAGCGGCCCTGGGAGGCGTACTGGATCACCAGGTTGTGGAGGGTCCTGAGGCGGGCCGGGATCTCATAACCCCCCTGCTGGGCCGCAGCCACCGCCGCGCTGTTGTGCTGCTGCTGTACTGGGGGGCAGAGGTCAGAGGTCATGTTGAGCTGCTGCACTGGGGGGCAGAGGTCAGAGGTCATGTTGAGCTGCTGCACTGGGGGGCAGAGGTCAGAGGTCATGTTGAGCTGCTGCACTGGGGGGCAGAGGTCAGAGGTCATGTTGAGCTGCTGCACTGGGGGGCAGAGGTCAGAGGTCATGTTGAGCTGCTGCACTGGGGGGCAGAGGTCAGAGGTCATGTTGAGCTGCTGCACTGGGGGGCAGAGGTCAGAGGTCATGTTGAGCTGCTGCACTGGGGGGCAGAGGTCAGAGGTCATGTTGAGCTGCTGCACTGGGGGGCAGAGGTCAGAGGTACTGGGTAGGTGGTGGTGCAGGTGTGGGGACAGAGGTACTGGGTAGGTGGTAGAGCAGGTGTGGGGACAGAGGTACTGGGTAGGTAGTAGTGCAGGTGTGGGGACAGGTAGGTGGTGGGTTCTTACTGCCTTGGCCTGGTTCCTCTTCATCGTTGGGGAACAGATCGTCCAGGGAGTCCTTGGAAGCCTCGCCCTCTTTCTCCTCCTGCTGGAGGAACACACACACACCCATCATCCCTGTCAGCAGAGGAGTCTCTGTGATGAACAGCTTATTAGCTAGCTTCTGAGAGACCCTGGCCTCTGCTTTATTTACTGTTTTAGGCTTCTCTGTTCTCCACCCTCCTCCTCTCAAAAAAAGTTTGCATCATGATGAGATCTTGATGCTATACCGTCCTCTAGTCTACTGTCCTCTAGTCTACTCTCCTCTAGTCTACTCTCCTCTAGTCTACTCTCCTCTAGTCTACTGTCCTCTACTCTGATTACTGTTTTAAGCTTCTCTGTTCTCCTCCTTTCACTATGTGTGTACACAAATACTTTCAACTTTGTTGTGAGAAAGCTTCGAGAAAAAAACGTATCCGTTCTCCTCTGTGTGTGTATGTGTGTGTATGTGTGTGTGTGTGTGTGTGTGTGTAAAAAAAGGTTCAGAAGTTTCGAAAAAATATATTTTCTAAAAAGGCTTTGATTTTTTTTTTTTTTTAAGGTTTAAAAGGTTGAGAAACCTTTTCTTGTATTTTTTTGTTATGTTCTGGATGAGACAGAGGGAGTTAGCAAAGGCGACATGACTGAGAATAGAGACATTCCTGATGGCCATGAGGGAAATGTTGGAAATTGTCGGGGGTCAAAAAAGATTTCTGGTGAATGCGCTGCGAGTCTATCATCTAGTATAAGAGAGAGAGAGGATCCAACCATAACTCACAGTGGGAGACAGGTCCTGGTCGTACTTTTTGAGCTGGTTCATGAACTCCAGGTGCTTCTTCTCCTCCTCCAGCTGGGCCACGCTCTGCTCACTCCTCTGCAGCTTCTGCTGAGTGTTGGCCAGCTCGTCCCTCAGCCACTGGTTCTCCTGGCACAGACGCCTCACCTGGGCCCTCAGCTTCTGCTTCTCAGACTCCACTGTGTTCAGGTGGTTGGACAGAGCCATCATCACCTGAGCAGAGAGGAGAGAGGCTGGGTTAGGCTGCTCAGAGAGCACAGAGAGGAGAGGCTGGATCAGGCTGCTCAGAGAGGAGAGAGGCTGGATCAGGCTGCTCAGAGAGGAGAGAGGCTGGATCAGGCTGCTCAGAGAGGAGAGAGGCTGGATCAGGCTGCTCAGAGAGCACAGAGAGGAGAGGCTGGATCAGGCTGCTCAGAGAGGAGAGAGGCTGGATCAGGCTGCTCAGAGAGCACAGAGAGGAGAGGCTGGATCAGGCTGCTCAGAGAGGAGAGAGGCTGGATCAGGCTGCTCAGAGAGGAGAGAGGCTGGATCAGGCTGCTCAGAGAGGAGAGAGGCTGGATCAGGCTGCTCAGAGAGGAGAGAGGCTGGATCAGGCTGCTCAGAGAGGAGAGAGGCTGGATCAGGCTGCTCAGAGAGGAGAGAGGCTGGATCAGGCTGCTCAGAGAGGAGGCCTGTTTGTGGAGGTCAGGGAGCAGGCAGAGGGCTAGGCTAGGCGGAGGGTGAATCACAATCATCACAATGAGGCTGATAGACGAAGTGTCTAGTAACCCCTCCCCCAGGTCTCACCTGTGCCCCACCTCCCCCAGGTCTCACCTGTGCCCCCCCCTCCCCCAGGTCTCACCTGTGCCTCCCCCAAGCCCAGCTCGATCATCTCCACAGACTTCCTGAGCAGGCTGGCCTTCTCGTGCACCAGGCTGGCCTCCTCCTCCCTCTTCAGACAGCGGATGGTCTCCAGCAGGCTGTGCAGGATGGAGTTGTGTTCGCTCCTCAGCGCCTCCAGACCCTGGATCACCAGCTTGGTGCTGGAGATGATCTCCTCCTGGGACAGCTTCTCCAGCTTCTCCTCCCTCAGGTACACCATGGTGGACATCTTCAACCTCTGGGAACCTGCAGACAGCAGGACAGAGAAGGAACAGGTCTGGGATGTGGAGGTAGAAAGTGGACGAAAAGGTTTCCGATTTGAGCCCTCAAGAGAGGCGTTGTGTTTCTCCTGTGGTTAAACAGTACAGGAGGTCACACAGCTGAGAGCCCCAGCCAGCAGGTCAGCTACCCCAGCTGGCTTTCTCAAGCCTCCGGCCTGGATCCACCTGGCTCTTCACCTGGCCGTCACCTGTCTGAGGTGTGTTCAGGTGTGACCAGGGGTGGGTCAGGGAGAGGATGTCAGGAGACAGGAACCGTGTCATCACATCTCAGATACCTGCTGTCAGACACAGAGGGACATGTCATGGCTGTCCAGAAGATAAGCTTCAAAACGCAGGACTATCTGAAGTGCTGTCACATTCTGTCAATCTGTAACGTGTTAGACTGGGTCCTGCCTGGGGGGTCCTGTCTGGGGGAGGGTGAGCAGCCAGAGTGGTCAGCATGGGGCGCTCCATACTGGGACACAGCAGTGAAGCACTCATGCAAACAGGCCTAGTCAAACTTGTACGATATGCCTACTACATTGAGGACTTCTGTAGCCTTTTTAGGTTACATTCCAGTTACTCTGCTGTAAATGAAGTGTGTGTGTGTGTGTGTGTGTGTGTGTGTGTGTGTGTGGTCTTTCATAGAGAGCGTGTTGTTTACATCATGAACAGCTGAGGGGGAGGTTCCGGTGGACAGGCAGGCGCACACACACACACACAAGACACACACACAAGACACAGTAAGCCCCTGATCCAGGGCTGCAGAGTTCTCCCAGATGAGATGCAGCCGTGTGGAGGCAGTCATGGAGAGTGGGCACTGTGCCCCAGGACTGGAGGGGAGCAGCTGGTCTGATCACTCAAGCCCCAGCACGGCTCTGTCCTGCTGCCTGTCCCTGAACAACCATCCAAGACCTGCTTCAGGATCCTGACACAGCAGGGAGAGGACACAGCAGGGTGAGGGCACAGCAGCCTGGGCATGGCATCATGCAGCCGGCCCTCACTGCAGCCGGCCCTCACTGCATCCGGCCCTCACTGCAGCCGGCCCTCACTGCAGCCGGCCCTCACTGCAGCCGGCCCTCACTGCAGCCGGCCCTCACTGCAGCCGGCCCTCACTGCAGCCGTCTGGGTGACTCATGTCTGCAGTCTGATTACAGGACTGAAGTCAACTACGAGCTACAGTCCAATTGAGTGTTGCTACAGAGAGGAGCGTGGACGGAGATTGCTCTGCAGACACAGCCCACTGCTCTGCAGACACAGCTCACTGCTCTGCACACAGCTCACTGCTCTGCACACAGCTCACTACTCTGCACACAGCTCACTGCTCTGCAGACACAGCTCACTGCTCTGCAGACACAGCTCACTGCTCTGCAGACAGCTCACTGCTCTGCACACAGCTCACTGCTCTGCACACAGCTCACTGCTCTGCAGACACAGCTCACTGCTCTGCAGACACAGCTCACTGCTCTGCACACAGCTCACTACTCTGCACACAGCTCACTGCTCTGCACACAGCTCACTGCTCTGCAGACACAGCCCACTGCTCTGCAGACACAGCTCACTGCTCTGCAGACAGCTCACTGCTCTGCACACAGCTCACTACTCTGCACACAGCTCACTACTCTGCACACAGCTCTATAGCAAGAGACAAAGCTAAATCATCACACTTAATATCCAGAGACCATTTACCCCATTGCAAAATACCAGATTTATCTCTGGCACTGCTCCCAACCATCCACAAAGCCTCCGCTCTGCAGAGCACTCACCTCGGCGCCTGCAACAGACCAGATCCTCTCCGCCTGCTGAGGCAAACAAGAGGCTGGTGAGTGTCTCTCCTCCAGCAATAACACACTCTGAACTCAGTCACCAGCAGGAACAGCCTCACAGCTAGGCTGGAAGGAACAGCCTCACAGCCTGGCTTGGCAGAGTGAGCCTAGCAGATCCAGGCTTGTCCAAGCAGAGAGCAGCCCCGAGTGTTCAGATGGAGGAGAGGCAAAGTGGAGGGTTAGGACAAGACAGCAGGAAGTGTGTGTGAGACCTTCCCTCTGTTCTCAAAGAGAGCAGCCTGGCCCCGCCCCCAGAGCCTAGAGGGGAGGAGTCAGAGCAGGGGGACATGGGGACTGGTCGGGAACAACCTTCCTCTTTCTTCCCCTGATCACTGAGGAGAGCAGGAGCTCCTCTCACCACAGAGTCCCACATAGGTGCTTTGATAAGGATGGAGGCATCTATCACACTGCCTTTCAAACAGGACCTGGGATTAGGCTGTCTGCTGTCTACTGCCTACACGATGCATGCTCAGGCACCTTCAACAGTGTTCAGTTATCCAGGTGAAGGAATGGGCTGTCACAACATCTGCCTGTTCAACACTGCTGATTGGCTGTAATCAAAAATAGCAGATATCCCAGATCCAGATTGCACATGACCATAGTGGTACACCTCGGTCTTTAATTTGACAGACTCGCTGTGATACCAGACAAAGAGAACCAGTGTTCATTTATTCAATCTTAAATTGTAATCTTAAATGGGTCTTAAACACACCCCAGAGGAATTGGAGGTGACCTTCACGTGTGAGAACTACTGCAGCTCGGGGGAACAACAGCGTCTGAAACAGGAGAACGAGACTGCTGGCAGAACAAGAGTGCTGGTGGCTGAAACAGGTTTGGCCACATGACAAGTCAACAACAGACAATGTCACCTTGCAGACAGTGCTCTGCAGTCACCTGGGGCCATGGCCTGGCTCTGGAGTTTGAGAGGAGACCCTGGGGATTTGACAGGTTGACTAGCTCATCTTCTCCAGGGGAACCAGGAGTGACCCTATCTGAACACAGCTTCCTGCCATGCCATACTTCCCAACTGCATCCAACAACCACCTCTGACTAGCACTAACACTAACCCTCACAAGCACACAAGTTGAACCAAAAGGAAAATTAGCTTCATGAGGAACATCTGCAACGGTGATTGTTACAGACGGCAGGCACAGGGTTAACAGGCCAGGCGCCTGCTCTCCTGAGGAAGAACTGCAGCTAAAGTCATAATTTACACTGAGGGACAGTTTCCAGTGTTAAGACTGTTTAATGCTGAGGTCAGGGTTCAATTTAGAAAGACAGACAGATACACAGGGAGAGACAGGGATACACAGAGAGAGAGAGAGACAGAGAGAGGCACTGCAGCTATACAGTTCCTGAATCCTTGATCACTGTGCATCTGTCATTTTGTTTCTCAGAAAAGCTGGACACCACCGGATAACTTCATCATCCTGTGTTTCCCATACCCGCCCCTCCCCCGGGCCGCGGCAGGCAGGGCAGCCCTTCCACGGAGGGTGCGGCAGGGCAGACAGCAGCTGTGCGGAAAGTGCACATGACACCGTTTCTGCTCATCATTCATCCTGAACCCATTCTGAGCTCACCAGAAGGCTGTTCTCCACTAGGACAGTTTACAAAGCATACATGGGATTTCTGTATGAACTTTAAGGAGTGGATGAGGAGGTGGGAGTTGTTCCGACGTATTCTTACACCTATCACACAATCGCTAACCTAAGATCATTTTAGGCGGCTGGCTAGCCTCCTTAGACATACGAGATCAGAGAAACCTAGAGGATGTCATACAATATGCTCTGGTATAATTGTATACCATGCAACGAATAGTTCAAAAACGTTTAACTAACGCCTCCAACAGATTTTCTCGAGTTGAAGTGGAGACATATCTACATGTATGCAGCAACTGCTAGCGGATTAGCTTCCTCAGTCCAGCTCCTGATCAACTGGTTTGATTGTGACATCATATCGCTACTGGCGATGTTTCCCAGCAGCATGCTACTCTGTTAAATAGCTACAGACTACTTTCGATTACAACTAGCTATTAACCTGCCGGTTAGTTGTAGCATTTCGTCAGAATCCATAAACCAAAACAAGCAAGCATACATTTTAAGTTTTACTTAATTTAGCTAACGTTAGCTGGACAGCTTCTCTTAGCTAGCACTAGCAAGCGAGCTACTTTGAGATTAGCTAAATTAGCTAGGTACTAGCTTTCAATAGCATTCCTCATTGTTAGAGGCAGCCAGCGGTTTGCTAGCTATCCTTTGCAATTTAGACCATAGTCACCGTCCGGATTTTTTTTACTGTATACTGTAGTAGTAATAACTTATCTCAAACGATGTTACATAAATACAATAAATTGGCTTAATCCATATTTGTACTCACCGAGAGCTGTTTGTGATAGCTGGATCAGCCCCTTTAAATCCAAAATGGCGTCTCCCTGGAAAGCTCCCAGAAAGCTTTGCATCGGCTTTAATGACGTAATGTTTTGTTTTCATCGGTATGTGTTGGAGAAGGTTGGACTGGGCTTGCAGTTTTGCAACAACTCCTGCAACAAGAGGTTCCGGATAATTAGACGGTTTAAATACCATTAGAGTTCTATTAAGGTAAAATCTGATGTAGACGGGATATAGATCAGTTATTAAACCGTAGCGATTAATTTGGTTTCTTTCTTTGTATTGAATAGAAGGCATTGCAGATCAAGTAACTTTTTCATTAACGGATTTCGGCTGCCCTCCTCTGGCAGAACATGGTTAAGCAACCCTGTCCACGTGTCCTGCTCCTCAGCAACATGTACGCTCGTTTAAGGGGTCTGCGCCAGCCAGTAATTCGACCTGGCACAGAATATATTTCACAATAATCTGCTATATGAGCTAAACATACACAATTATAACAGGAAATTACCATGCAAAAATCGACTGTTTTAAATAATCCCAATCAATAAAAAAAAATTGAGAAGATATTCAGATAAATGTAAAAACCTCCGCCCAGCCACGCTACGCTGTGAGTTAAAACGCGGGTAACCGGCCTGATGCTCTGTACTACCAAGGCTGTGACGTGTCTTTTCCTATCTCCCCAGCTAGCAGAGAACACAGTCGGTCTAGCTGGAAGATTTGATCCACAGTCACTGCTAGGTAAGATCATTTAACTACTATTTTAATGAACCCTCTCGCTCTAGAAGTTGTTGTTGCCATTAATCGATTACTCCGGCCTTTGTAGCTATACTTTATTGCAAAATACTATCCTACGTGCTGTAAGTTAAATAGCTAGTGCTAGGATAGCGAGCTCAGATCAATAAAGTAGATTTACAGACAAAAGCACGGTTGTGTTTTTTGTCACTGATCCCGCTAGTTTAAACTACAAACAGGTTCGATGTATTGCAACTCTGTTTCTTTAACAGTAACGTTTAACATCAAAGTTGATTACCAGTACAGTGAAAACGTGGCACTAGGACGAGCTTAGTTAGTCTGTCCTTGACTCCTGGCTGTCTCATTACATTGTCAGAAAGACAAAGCAAGTTATACGCTGACTTGAATCTAAATGTTTCCTGACAGCGAGTTGGGAAATCTACTTTCACTGCTCAACCAGTTACTATGAAGTGGCTACTATGCTTGTAGATGATAAGTAGTTTTTAAGTTAATTTCACCGTGTTTTGAGGTTATTAATCACTTTGTTTGGCATCAGTCCTCAGGTCACAGTGCCATGATGCAAAGGTTCGCGTTGTGTTCCCGCCTCCGATCCAGGCCTACTCAGGCTAATGTCTGCCCTCTCATTACCCGGGCAGTGTCACAGACCAAGTGTATGTAGCTAGCTACCTGCCTTTCAACACCACATCCTAACACTGCTGTTTCTAGTACCCTTGACGAGAGAAGACAGGGCTTGACCCAGGCCTGCTTGTCTGTTGCAGTCCCGCTCACCCGCTCTCATGGAAAGTCGTTTGCCCACCGCAGTGAGCTGAAGCAGGCGAAGCGCGTGGTGGTGAAACTGGGCAGTGCTGTGGTGACCCGGGGGGATGAGTGTGGCCTGGCCCTTGGCCGTCTGGCCTCCGTCGTGGAGCAGGTGCTTCAGATCAGGACACCCCAGACACACAGTATTACACTCTGGGGAGCTGAGTGTGATGATGACTCATCACTTACCGTCCAAGTTAAGACGCTGGTGTCATCCTCAGGTGGCTGTGCTGCAGAACCAGGGCAGGGAAATGATGATCGTCACCAGTGGGGCTGTTGCGTTTGGTAGGCAGAGGCTGAGGCATGAGATTCTACTTTCTCAGAGCGTCAGACAAGCCCTGCACTCTGGACAGAACCAGCTTAAAGAAATGGTACAGAAATGGTACACAGCCTCAAAGAGGAAATCGCTTAACTTTAGTTTAGTTCACTTGCTGATCCTGTCCTGGTGTCCCTGTGTCCTGGTGTCAGTCTGTCCCAGTGCTGGAGGCGCGGGCCTGTGCTGCTGCTGGCCAGAGTGGTCTCATGGCCTTGTATGAAGCCATGTTCACACAGTACAGCACCTGCACCGCACAGGTATGGACCGCTCATCAACTTGTGTGAGAGTCAATGAAAGTTTCCAGATACTATGAACCAGCATCTGTTCAATGCTGGAGGACGCAGTAGCTGCTGCTGACTGTGTGTGTGTGTGTGTGTGTGTGTGTGCAGATTCTGGTGACCAACCTGGACTTCCACGACGAGCAGAAGAGGAGAAACCTGAACAGCACGCTGCATGAGCTGCTACGTATGAACATCGTCCCCATCATCAACACCAACGACGCCGTGGTGCCCCCGCCCGTGCCCAACAGTGACCTGCAGGGGGTAAATGTGGGTACTGTGTGCCGGGCATGCTGGGAATGCTATTTGCTGGTGATGGTGATGGCTAGTTGGTAGCTCTGAGAGTAGGGTGCTACTGCATCATCATGTAGGCCTGCTGCAGCTTGCTCTGATGTCTGGATGACTGTCTGTATTTAGTCACAGTAGGCTAATGTTAATAGTGCATGCTAATATATGCATGTCCTTAAGTTGATGAGCATCCCTGAATAGTCTGCATGGGCTTCTGTTCATCCTGATGTGTGTTATTATTTTAGTCCATAGTTTACATCATCACGGTTCATGTTGTGTTTGCAGGTCATCAGCATCAAGGATAATGACAGCTTGGCAGCGAGGCTGGCTGTTGAGATGAAAGCTGACCTCCTCATCGCCCTGTCAGATGTCGAAGGTGAGCACAACAATGTTGTACTGTCAGATGTCGAAGGTGAGCACAACAATGTTGTACTGTCAGATGTCGAAGGTGAGCACAACAATGTTGTACTGTCAGATGTCGAAGGTGAGCACAACAATGTTGTACTGTCAGATGTCGAAGGTGAGCACAACAATGTTGTACTGTCAGATGTCGAAGGTGAGCACAACAATGTTGTACTGTCAGATGTCGAAGGTGAGCACAACAATGTTGTATTGCTCAGAATGACGTAGTGTGGTTCCATGTTGATTCTTGTTGCTGTGTTCCCCAGGCCTGTATGACAGCCCCCCAGGCACAGACGATGCAAAGCTGATAGACATCTTCTATCCAGGAGACCAGCAGTCAATCACCTACGGCACCAAGTCCAGGGTGGGCATCGGGGGCATGGAAGCAAAGGTCGGTCCAACGTGCTCCTGACGTCTGATGTAGTTGGGTTTGCTGTTGTCACCAGTACTGGGATGATAGACACTAACCATGTGCTGTTGGTGCGTCTGCAGGTGAAGGCAGCACTGTGGGCGCTGCAGGGAGGTACGTCGGTCGTTATTGCCAACGGGACCCACCCCAAGGTCACAGGTCAGGTCATCACTGACATCGTGGAGGGTAAGAAGGTGGGCACCTTCTTCTCAGAGGTGAAACCTGCAGGTGAGTCACTGACCCCTCACACACTGCAGACACGCTGACCTGCAGGAGGAGAAGAGGTTCGAGTGCTCCCTGTGTTCTCAGGGTGTTGTCTGAGTTAAGGTTCGAGTGCTCCCTGTGTTCTCAGGGTGTTGTCTGAGTTAAGGTTCGAGTGCTCCTTGTGTTCTCAGGGTTTTGTCTGAGTTAAGGTTCGAGTGCTCCCTGTGTTCTCAGGGTGTTGTCAGGGTTAAGGTTCGAGTGCTCCCTGTGTTCTCAGGGTGTTGTCAGGGTTAAGGTTCGAGTGCTCCCTGTGTTCTCAGGGTGTTGTCAGGGTTAAGGTTCGAGTGCTCCCTGTGTTCTCAGGGTGTTGTCAGGGTTAAGGTTCGAGTGCTCCCTGTGTTCTCAGGCCCCACGGTGGAGCAGCAGACAGAGATGGCCCGGCAGGGAGGACGAGCTCTCGCCTCGCTGCTCCCTGAGGAGGTTAGTTCTCCTCCCTCCCTTCCTCCTCCACCCCTCCTCTCCTCCTCCCCTCCTCCTCCTCCCTCCCTCCTTTCCTCCTCCTCCCTCCCCTACTCCTCCTCCTCCCTCCCCTACTCCTCCTCCTCCCTCCCCTACTCCTCCTCCTCCCTCCCTTCCTCCTCCCCTCCTCTCCCCCTCCTCCCCTTCACCCCTCTGGCCCCCCCTCAGATACCTACACCCCCCCCCCCCCTACACCTTCACCCCCCTACACCTTCACCCCCCTAACCCTCCCCCTGGCCTCACCCGTATGTACTGAGGTGCTCAGTGTCCCTGAACTGTCCTGCTTCCGTTCTGCTCATGTGCAGAGGGGAGAGATCATCTGCAGGCTGGCCGACCTGCTGACGGAGAGGAAGGAAGAGATCCTGAATGCTAACAAGAGAGACATGGAGCTGGCCACATTATCAGGTACATACAGGAGAGACATGGAGCTGGTCTCATACAGGAGAGACATGGAGCTGGTCTCATATAGGAGAGACATGGAGCTGGTCTCATATAGGAGAGACATGGAGCTGGTCTTATCAGATTCAGGGTTAGAGAGACATGCTGGTCTCATCAGGTTCATCAGGTTTTTTGTAATATTTGTATTTTGTATTTTTATATTGTAAATTATGGCAACTTTATATGTATTGTATATTTTATTTTATTCCAAGTATTGCTAGTCTATGTACCTTTAGTATAGTTAGATATCCTATTTAAATGTTTAAGATTCCTATGTTTGATGTATGCACCTTCCTGCCAAAGCAAATTCCTTGTCTTTGCAAACTTTCATGGCGATTAAAAGCCATTGTGATTCTGAGAGGACTAGTTGAGTTCCTGTGTCTCCGTGTTTCCCTGCAGGTCGTCTTTCTGCGCCCCTGCTGAACCGGCTGAGTCTGTCCTCCTCCAAGCTGAACAGCCTGGCCATCGGTCTGCGCCAGATCGCTGTGTCGTCCCAGGAGAGTGTGGGCCGCGTGCTGCGCAGGACCAGGCTGGCCAACAACCTGCAGCTGGAGCAGATCACTGTGCCCATCGGGGTGCTGCTGGTCATCTTCGAGTCCCGGCCAGATTGTCTCCCTCAGGTCAGGTCAGGCTGAGGAGGTTGGACAAGTTGACAGTGTGGACAGGTGGACAGTGTTGACAGTGTGGACAGGTTGACAGTGTGGACAGGTTGACAGTGTGGACAGGTGGACAGTGTGGACAGGTTGACAGTGTGGACTGGTGGACAGTGTGGACAGGTGGACAGGTTGACAGTGTGGACAGGTTGACAGTGTGGACAGGTTGACAGTGTGGGCAGGTTGACAGTGTGGACAGTGTGGGCAGGTTGACAGTGTGGACAGGTGGACAGTGTGGAAAGGTTGACAGTGTGGACAGGTTGACAGTGTGGACAGTGTGGACAGGTTGACAGGTGGACAGTGTGGACAGGTTGACAGGTGGACAGTGTGGACAGGTTGACAGTGTGGACTGGTGGACAGTGTGGACAGGTGGACAGTGTGGACAGGTTGACAGTGTGGACAGGTTAACAGTGTGGACAGTGTGGGCAGGTTGACAGTGTGGACAGTGTTGGCAGGTTGACAGTGTGGACAGGTTGACAGTGTGGACAGGTTGACAGTGTGGACAGTGTGGACAGTGTTGACAGTGTGGACAGTGTGGGGAGGCTTGTTGTGTGTGCGAGCGTGACTGATGACGTTGTCCTGGACACAGGTGTCAGCCTTGGCCATCGCCAGTGGAAACGCTCTGCTGCTGAAGGGCGGTAAGGAGGCAGCAAACACCAACAGGACCCTGCACCAGCTCACACAGGAAGCGCTGTCTCTCCATGGAGTGAAGGAAGCCGTTCAGCTGGTGAGACAGGGGAGGGCCAGCAAGTATTAATGTTGATCATATATTGATGATGCCTTCCGAGCGATTGTTAAGATACTTTCTTTATCAAGTAATGCACCAAGTCGTTGTATTCAAATATTGTACAATAGTTTAATGCTTGCCGGCAAGGAGACAACTCTGATTGCAATACAAAGAGACAAATCTGATAGCAATACAAAGTTGTCTGGTTGTCTAGTCTTCATGTAAGACCATTTAAACATATTGGTGGGAAGTCCCCTCCCCTGAATATCAGCTGTCAAGGTGATCGATCCCAGAGTTACCTCGTGCGCGCACGTGTGTGCGTCCTTAGCAGTGGAAACGTACAAAGTTCTCTGACCCTAGGCTTGACCAGATGGTTTACTGAGTACAGATAAGGTTAAACATATTAATGGCATCTCTAGTAAGATAATGGTCAGCCTCGGTCAGTTTGTGTCTTCTATAGGTCATGTGAGGAGGGGGTTCTCTGCTGACAACGACTGCTAAGCACCAGTATTATTCAGTATAAAACATTACATTCTTAATTTCTCTGACACTAAAGATCTATAGATTTAACACGTTTGTGTGTATATGTGATGTTTGTGTGTATATGTGATGTGTGTGTGTGTATATGTGATGTGTGTGTGTATATGTGATGTGTGCGCAGGTGAGCACCAGAGAGGAGGTGGAGGACCTGTGCAGGCTGGACCAGCTGATTGACCTGATCATCCCCCGGGGTTCGTCCCAGCTGGTGAGGGAGATCCAGCGGGCAGCGCGGGGCATCCCGGTGCTGGGCCACAGCGAGGGCGTCTGCCACGTATACGTGGACGCAGAGGCCAGCAGTGACAAAGCCCTGGACATCAGTGAGTCAGAGGAACACTGCTTGTGGAGGATGAAGGTCGTGTGCCGATTGTACAGGATACTAGCTTCTGCAGTTTTGAAGGCTGTTTTCTAGGATGTTCTGTAAATAGCTCATGGTGATCTGTCTGGATGTTTCTCCAGTCAAAGACTCCAAGTGTGACTACCCTGCTGCCTGCAATGCCATGGAGACGCTGCTCATCCACAGAGATCTGCTGAGGACACCTCTGTTTGACCAGATCATAGACATGCTCCGAGTAGAGCAGGTACACACACCACACATTACTGCTACCTGTGTTAGTGTCACTCTGGTAACTGGACCATTACTGCTACCTGTGTTAGTGTCACCCTGGTAACTGGACCATTACTGCTACCTGTGTTAGTGTCACCCTGGTAACTGGACCATTACTTCTACCTGTGTTAGTGTCACCCTGGTAACTGGACCATTACTGCTACCTGTGTTAGTGTCACCCTGGTAACTGGACCATTACTGCTACCTGTGTTAGTGTCACCCTGGTAACTGGACCATTACTTCTACCTGTGTTAGTGTCACCCTGGTAACTGGACCATTACTGCTACCTGTGTTAATGTCACTCTGGTAACTGGACCATTACTGCTACCTGTGTTAGTGTCACTCTGGTAACTGGACCATTACTGCTACCTGTGTTATGGTCACCCTGGTAACTGGACCATTACTGCTACCTGTGTTATGGTCACCCTGGTAACTGGACCATTACTGCTACCTGTGTTAGTGTCACTCTGGTAACTGGACCATTACTGCTACCTGTGTTAGTGTCACTCTGGTAACTGGACCATTACTGCTACCTGTGTTAGTGTCACTCTGGTAACTGGACCATTACTGCTACCTGTGTTAGTGTCACCCTGGTAACTGGACCATTACTGCTACCTGTGTTAGTGTCACCCTGGTAACTGGACCATTACTGCTACCTGTGTTATGGTCACCCTGGTAACTGGACCATTACTGCTACCTGTGTTATGGTCACCCTGGTAACTGGACCATTACTGCTACCTGTGTTATGGTCACCCTGGTAACTGGACCATTACTGCTACCTGTGTTATGGTCACCCTGGTAACTGGACCATTACTGCTACCTGTTGGACTTCGCATTATATTAATACAAAAGACACTATAGACATGCAGCACATGCGCCAGGAATCCTTTTTGACACCAACTATTTAGAACCTCTCCCTCATATATGGCCATGGGTGATCAGGAATGTCGCTGTTCTCAGTCATGTCGACATCGCTAACTCCCTCCATCTCATCCTTTTTTGTATTATAATTTTTATATGTATTTTATTATTATTATTTTATTCCAACCTTTCAAAACTAGTACAGTGGAGTATAGTAGAGTGAAGTACTCATCAATGATGCAAACTTTCTATATTTTAAACATTATTTAAAACGAAACAAAATTCTAAACTTTTTTTGCGCACACAGAGAAAGGAGAGAGGAGGCCTTTTTCAAACCTTTTTACAAATACATTTTTCACAACACAAAAAAAGTTTATAAAAACAGTACTTTTACTTTTTTTACTTTTTTTTTCAACCTTTCGGAACTTGTTTTTCACACCCATAGTGAAAGAAGAGAGAGTAGGAGAACAGAGAAGCTTAAAACAGAGTAAGCACAGCAGAGGACAGTAGATTATAGTAGAGTATAGTAGTCACAATGTATGCTTCATGTTTTGGCTACCCGCAATGTTTTTGGGGCTTGCTGTTTATGACCTATGCACTTTTTATAAAGCCACATGTAAATATAGAGTCAGGTTCTCATCAATGATGCAAACAAAACAATGTCCACCTTTTTTTCCCCAAAATATTTTTCTTGTTTCCTTTTGCCTCGCTCCATGCTTCGTAAACTAGCTTACGGTTGTTGTGCGTGATTGCCAGGAAATGAAAAAATGTGTCCAATGACAAGAAATAATATTGATCATGCCACCAAATACGGATTCAAACTAAAGTAACAAGCCTGGTTAAAAAATGTAAGAAGTAGAAAGTACAGATATTTGTGTGAAAAAACTAAAGGAGTGAAAGTAAAAAGCTGTCAGGAAAATGAATTGTGAAGTAAAGTACTGATGCCAGAAAATTCGACGAAAGTAAAACTTCCCATCTCTGCACCACACACAGCCAGACCTGCTCTGAGTATAGCAGGTGAGACACAGCCTGTTGTCCATCCACAGTGCGTATGGTAACACAGTGTTGGGTTCTCCCAGGTCAAGATCCATGCAGGGCCAAAGTTCGCGTCCTACCTCACTTTCAGCCCGTCAGAGGTCAAGTCCCTAAGGACGGAGTACGGGGACCTGGAGTGCTGCATTGAGGTTGTGGACAGCATGCAGGATGCCGTGGACCACATCCACAAGTACGGCAGCTCCCACACCGACGCCATTGTCACTGAGAACGGTGAGATCACACACACAGACAGAAACCGTCTCGTTCAGTGATCAGTCTCCAGATGACCTGTGTTGTGTTCAGAGGGATCAGTCTCCAGATGACCTGTGTTGTGTTCAGAGTGATCAGTCTCCAGATGACCTGTGTTGTGTTCAGAGGGATCAGTCTCCAGATGACCTGTGTTGTGTTGTGTTCAGAGGAGACAGCAGAGCAGTTCCTGCAGCAGCTGGACAGCGCGTGTGTGTTCTGGAACGCCAGCACTCGCTTTGCTGACGGCTACCGCTTCGGCCTGGGTGAGTAGATCTCCTGGGTGAGTAGATCCCCTGGGGGAGTAGATCTCCTGGGGCAGTAGATCTCCTGGGGCAGAAGAGCTTCTGGGAGAGTAGATCTCCTGGGGCAGTAGAGCTCCTGGGGGAGTAGATCTCCTGGGGCAGTAGAGCTCCTGGGGGAGTAGATCTCCTGGGGGAGTAGATCTCCCTGGGGAGTAGATCTCCTGGGGCAGTAGAGCTGGGGGAGTAGATCTCCTGGGGCAGTAGATCTCCTGGGGGAGTAGATCTCCTGGGGCAGTAGAGCTCCTGGGGCAGTAGAGCTCCTGGGGGAGTAGAGCTCCTGGGGCAGTAGAGCTTCTGGGGGAGTAGATCTCCTGGGGGAGTAGATCTCCTGGGGCAGTAGATCTCCTGGGGCAGTAGATCTCCTGGGGGAGTATGTCTGCTCTGGGTGCAGCCACCATGGTTTTCTCTCTGCTGACTGTGGCCTTTTGTGTTCCAGGGGCAGAGGTTGGCATCAGCACAGCCAGAATCCACGCCCGCGGGCCTGTGGGTCTTGAGGGGCTGCTCACCACTAAGTGGGTCCTGCGGGGGGACGGACACACAGCAGCCGACTTCTCAGAGCAGGGCAGCATGAAGTTCCTCCACGAGAACATCCCTATTCCTCAGAGGAACCTCAGCTAGGAACCATGCAGGTTCTGGACAGGATTACCAGGAATGACTAATAACCCAGAGGTTTGTTAGCTCTACCACACTGAACTGTAAACACCCCCCCCCCCCTCCTGTTGCTACAGACTGCTAACACAGACCCCTCCTGTTACTACAGACTGCTAACACAGAACCCCTTCTGTTGGTTCAGACTGCTAACACAGACCCCTTCTGTTAGTTCAGACTGCTAACACAGACCCCTCCTGTTACTACAGACTGCTAACACAGAACCCCTTCTGTTAGTACAGACTGCTAACAAAGACTGCCAACACAGAACCCTTCCTGTTACTATAGACTGCTAACACAGACTGCTAACACAGACCCCTTCCTGTGACTATAGACTGCTAACACAGACTACTAACACAGACCCCTCCTGTTAGTACGGATCTGAAGACTAAGTCGTCTGACTACAACACCCATCCTAGACCAGCTGTTGTTCTTTCTGCTGCTTGTGTGACTGGAGCTGCCAGGCCGAGGCCGGCTCCACTGAGCTCCTCCTGAGAGCCTCTCCTTGGGGCAAGGACACCAGGACAGGACCTGGGCCTGCTGACAGGGCCAGGAGGCCTCCTGGCCTGCTGACAGGACCTGGGGGCCTGTGCGTGTGGACACGGCTGAGGTGTCCTCATGGATGTTACTGATACTCCATCAGCTTCTTGCTCGGGTACCTTTGAAATAGTGAAAGCATTCTACTGTCGTCATGGTTATGTGAACCTTGTGAGTTTGAGTATCAGGGGTTTGTACAGTATTTTGTCAAGTTCATGACAACATCTGGGCAGGTCTTTGCTAAAAATAAGTTTTGGTTATTGTCTGCCTTCAGATTTCAATAAATGTTCTTCTGGACAGTTCCATATATGAAGTACTGTTTCATATTTGTCACATTTATGGCAAAATAAATAGTTGGAAGCCTTGGTTTACAAATGTATTATTTAATGAGTAGGCAAATTCTTTATTGATCATTACACCAAAAACAACATTTAATTGCTAAATCTTTCAAACATCAACTGTGTTGAGCTCTTGGTATTCTACACATGCTACATAGACAGGATGACAGGCCTTTACACAGATGAAATTCATGAGTTTTGTTAAAACACTACAAACATGAACGTAGGATCCTCTTAGAAATTGCACCTGTTTTTGCTGCTGTGAAGCTGCAATACTGCATTAGTGACTGCTACTGTCCTATACACAGGTCTGTTAGTGCATCTACTAATGTTTTACTGTACACAGGTCTGTTAGGCTTCTCTCTCTGTGTGTGTGTGTGTGTGTGTGTGTGTGTGTGTGTGTGCGTGTGCATGGCGCATGCGCGCCTCCACAAAGCTGACTCCTGCCTCTAGGCCTTTATTACAGCTAAACCTGGATAACCCAGCCTGTGTTCAGCCAGCCTCATCCAGGTGTGTCTCTCCCTTGATGTTGGCCCTGTGGTGAGTGTGATCCCAGCCCCCAGGTGTGAGCTGGTGTCAGGCTGGTCCACAGCAGCTCCACAGCAGGTCTACTGGGTCTGTTTGAGCTCGGTGACACGGCGCACAGAGCCGATGGTGGTGCTGAGGCTGCCCCAGTCGCTGTGCTTGTTGTACTCTCCAGGGCGCAGGAAGTACTGGCGACCGCGGTAGTTTGGGTGCTCGTGCAGGATCCAGTAGCCCTCCATGACGCTGCAGGAGGACACGTCCCGCAGGTGGAAGCGGTCCTGCAGGTTGGGGCAGTCGTCACTCAGCTCCGTCATCTTCCCCCCGAAGTCTGACCTCTCAAAGATCTTCATCCTGTAGTTCCCGCTGTACTGCACACAGGGAGAGCACCATCACCTTGTGACTAATCAAACACAGTGTACAGTAACACGTACCTGGCTGGATGCATTGTGAACTGAGTTCTAGGAAATATAACTGCCTGGTATAAGGGTTCCGGGATGTAGTAGATCTACCATCCTGACATCCACTAACTTGCATTACTGTACAACTCATCAGGTCTGTTAGTGAACGGTAACAGGTCTTACAGCAGGAATCATTCTGCAGGAACGGATGCAGTCGTTGAAGCCAGACCAGCGGTGGTGGTCGGGGTACTTGCCCCGGGTCAGCATGTACTGGTAACCGGAGTAGTTTGGCTTCTCGTAGGCCATCCAGCAGCCGCTGTCCACGCGGATGGAGTTGCAGCGGGAGAAGTGTGAGTGCATGTCGGTACAGTCACCGCTGCACTCATAGTGACGCCCTTCGAAATTCCTGCCCTCGTAAAAGATTATCTGAGCAGAGGAATCAACGTTCAAATAGGATAATTTATTGACTATAGTACTGTTCACTACTAAGAATAGGCTATATATTACGGTACATTACGAAAATATTACTTTAGTCTACTTTATTCGAATTTAGAACCGGACATTAACCGAAAGATACGGCATTGAACGGGCCTAACCATTCACAAAGAAGATTGCAGTCATGCAACATCAAATCATTATGACCGACTATTGAATACATCTGACATGAAAAGGTAGTGTGATATGTTATTTTATCCTTCGGTGAGAATAGTGTGTGCTTACCTTGCCCATCATGACTGCGAAGGTCGACAGGACAAGCCTGTCCAGTGCCCGGAGCCATTTATGTGTCTGAAAAGAAGAACCAAGCTTTGTTATTAAAATCAGGTGAGTTATCCTGTCAGCACAAACTGTTATATTCCCCCACGACTAGTGTGAGCACATGTCATCCACATACGCCCTGTGGATGTAAAGCTATTGTCACACAAACAAAGCTGGCCTCTCGGATAATGGAGTTGCAAACTCTGTATTTGTTGCAGAGGAAAAACAGTCAACCATGTAGTCATATAGTATATGAACCATTGTAGTATATGTGGTTATGAACCAGTTTGAAACGATGTCACGACCACACACACATGGCCAAGTAGGCCTACTATTTTCTGTGTCTGTGTGTTTAGTGTCTGTGTACAGCCTCTTTTGGTTTTATATAAATAATTGTATTACCGTCTGCAAGTCGCAGTAACTATTAGAATATTCAAATCAATAGGTCTCAAGTACAGATCACCAACATTGTGCATTGCCAATTCAGGATGACAGCGGACAGCCTGTCCTGCATCAAAGCTGTTCCGTGTCCTGCATCAGCTGTGCTGCGCAGGGGAGGCGGCTCTCCATAACAGCCCGGTCTGCTGCCCTGCTACACACCGGACACGATGGCTGGTGGCTCCTACACAATAGTTGAATATTTCGGGGGAGATGACGGTTATCGTTGCGGTTACTGTAAAAATGAAAAAGGCAACTTCTCTCATGGTAAGCTAAGTTTCTAAGTCATCAGTTTTTTTTCTTTCAATTCATAAGCAGTATTACTTTCAAGTGGTATAATGCGCCGCTGACTACCAGCTAACTCAGGCTAGCCAGGACACTAGCATTTTCACTTGTTCTGCCATGACTAGACCTGACCTGTCACGTGAACAGGCCAGACGAGCGTGTGAACTTGGTACTCAAACAAACAAAACCTACTAGCGACTTAAAAACGGCGGATTCTCATGAAACGTCTAACATATTTAAGATGCACAAGGTAAAAGTGTGGGATGCCAGGAAATCCTAAGTTTGTTACATACTGACCACGAAATCGAATGCAACAAGATGCAATCGTAAACTCGGGGCTGCCCAGGCAAATAAAACAAGGATCGTCGTTCCGTTGCAAGTTGCCAATGTTAGCTATCTAGCTAGGCTACGTAGCCTAGCTTGTGACGGCTTTCCTTAAATCTAGTATACAGCTGCATCCTGTGTAATGACTGGTGGTGGTTGTGTTTCCTTGCTTTTCTTCACATTACTGTACTGGGGAAATAAGGAAGTTAGCGTCTTCGCTAACTAGCTAACAAGCTAGTATTAGAGCAGTCTTGGTGTCTGCTAGCTAGCTTGATAGCTCTCGCTATCCAGTTGGCGAGTTGGACAAACATCAGCTGTCGCTTTCACTTGGTCTGTCAAAGAGGAAGCAGAGGATCAGCTGTGAATTAGGAGCGGGTTCAGATTTTCCATTAACTGGACACTTGTCTTTCAATTCAATGTCCAGCGAACTAGGGTTAAAGTAGAAAAAAACGCACTCTCAAGTTTGTCTCATTGCATATTTTTACCAGTTTATTCACAGATGCGTTTCGGCCTAAGCCATCTTCAGTGAACTAGGATATCACACAAGGCACTCAAAAGTTTGAGCTGCTCTTTGTAACATAAATGGTGTCTTAAGACGCATAGACACTTTGCCTTGGGTGAAGAGTTCCTGTCATCGACAAGTTTCACACTGCCAGGAAATGTCAGGCTCTTGTGTCATTTTCTCAATGTTGACTTTACAACCATTAGTCGATGCCGAGTAAAGGTGACGAGCGGATACTTAAAGCCTACATGTTTTATGATAGCTGTACAGCTGCACATGCAGCCAGATAGCCCTCAGCCACACACTGAACACTGTCTGACTCAGGTTTTTCCAGTTTATCTATCTAACCTGTTCCATAACACCGACCTGAAGGGGAGAGTTCAGGCCTCTCTCTCCAGCAACCAGATAAGGCACTTTCCGTGTGTTTCTAGGAGAGAGGACACACTGGCTTAATCATTATTAAATGTGAGTTCTAGGAAATGGACACTTTGGGAACGGGGGGAACCTGAATGTAGCAGCATGGAGCATAAAGACCTCCCTTCTGTACCAACCACCTGTTAGTTTGGTAAGACTGCAGGTTTGTCATGTAACCTTATCTCAGCCATCAGTCAGCCCACACGGAAGTATCAGCTCAGTCTGTAGTCTCTAACCACTAAGCTGACCCTGTCCCTCCAGATATTCTTGGGCCAGGAGTCTGTCATGAACACAAGGGCTTTCAGTACTGTAACCCCTTCCGTCGCTGGCACACCTGCCTTTGCGACAGAGCTATAAAAAGCTGTGTAAGCAGATGGATGAGGATGTCACCCGTATGGAAGTGTAACAAGTTGTGTGGAGGCTGGGAGGGATGGCTATAATAATGGCTCAGGCAGTCCCTGACTTGCAGTCAATGAAGGAGAGTTGAGAAGAGAGCAGGGAGGGCAGTATAATCCCAGGGTGATAATCCCAGGGCAGGTAGTTAACCCCTGAGGCACAGGGGCCAGGGAGGAAGGACGTGGCACCATGCTTAATCCCATGGTGGTGTGTGTGGGGGGGGCAGACTCATAGAAGTAGTAACCTTGTCACCTGTGCTGCACCTTTGTGGACCACAGCTCACATCAGTGTTCACCTGCTTCCTCTCTCTGTGTCTCCCACAGTCTCTGCACACCTGAATGGAGCCCTTTTTCTGGTGCAGATCAGGTGTGACCAACACACAGGTGGTCTGTTATATCACACAGATGTGTGTTAGGGCCCAGGGTGTGTGTTAGGGCCCAGGGTGTGTGTTAGGGCCCAGGGTGTGTGTTAGGGCCCAGGGTGTGTGGTAGGGCCCAGGGTGTGTGTTAGGGCCCAGGGTGTGTGGGAGGGCCTAGGGTGTGTGTTAGGGCCCAGGGTGTGTGTTAGGGCCCAGGGTGTGTGTTAGGGCCCAGGGTGTGTGTTAGGGCCCAGGGTGTGTGTTAGGGCCCAGGGTGTGTGTTAGGGCCCAGGGTGTGTGGTAGGGCCCAGGGTGTGTGGTAGGGCCCAGGGTGTGTGGTAGGGCCCAGGGTGTGTGGGAGGGCCCAGGGTGTGTGGGAGGGTGTAGCTGCTTGGGGTGGAAGGGAGTTGTCCACTCTAGTCCACAGTCATGGCTAACCCTAACCCAGTCATGGCTGCATCATATTTTACCAAGAACATTTATGGATATTGATTGGCTCCAAATGCACTCCCAGTGAATCAGTAGGCAAGAGTGTGTGTGTGTAGACTGGAGACACACAGTAGGAGAGGAGATCATCTCTGTAATCTGCTATTGTTTACTACTTTGGTTCAGTTTGGTTCAGACAGTGTTCTGTCCCTAACGCATCCAAGACTTGAAACTGATGTTGTATTTGTGCTTGCTTATTCATAGACTGATATGCTTGCTTTGGAAATTTAGATTGTGTGTGTGTGTGTACCGGGAGGTGGAGTGGAGAAGAAGCAGAGAGATTAAATCTCTTCTGGGAAAAAGGGGCCCTGAGGCCGTTGCCATTACAACCCAGAGGTCTGTGTTTCCCTCCCTAAGCACTGTGGGAAACATCCCTCCCCAGAGTTGTGACCCTGCAGGACGTGGGGGTCATGACCCTGGATGTAATGTTGTGTGTCTGTTTCTCAGGGATGTGGTCCCACGCCATGACAGTACAGGACTACCAGGACCTCATCGACAGAGGATGGAGACGGTGAGATAACCTAACAACCCTCCTAACACCAACCCCCCCCCCCCCCCACCACCACCCCTCCTCCTTGAAGCATCTCAGTGTTGGGAAACAGTATTTCACTCTGTGGTCTAAATGCTTGGCTTGTCTTGTTCTGTGTGTTTTCCTTCTCAGAAGTGGGAAGTATGTTTATAAGCCCATCATGAACAAGACGTGCTGTCCACAGTACAGCATCAGGTGAGGCCCAAGGCTACCCAACAGGAACCACGTTCCTCTTCACTGGAACCTGGGAGATGAAAGGATTTCATTAACTGTTATTCATAATGGCCAGCAGGTTTCGGTTCAGTCAACTTTAAACAATTAATAAAGGATGTTCTCTGTGAAGGTGCCATGCTTTGAACTTCCAGCCTTCCAAAACCCACAAGAAGATCCTGAAGAAGATGAACAAGTTCCTGTCTAAAGGGGAGATGCCTGCAGGAGGGAGTGAAGGTGAGATGTGTGGAGATGAGGGCTGGGCTGCATGTGCTGTGGCGTGTGCCTGTGTGTCTGTCTGTCTGTGTGTGTGTGTGTGTCTGTGTGGTGATTGATACATTTTACATTTACATTCATTCATTTAGCAAATGCTTTTATCCAAAGCGACTTCCAAGAGAGAGCTTTACAAAGTGCATAGGTCACTGATAATAAGAACAACAAGATAGCCCCGAAAAACTTTGCGGGTAGCCAAAACATGAAGCACACATTGTGAACAACCAAAATATGTGCCAAAGGGAAGAACCAGAAGAGCATGTAGTTAAACAAGTCACAATTAAACAACATGAAGTGCAAGTGTACCTGTTGAAAAGCAAGCAACAGTAAAACATATTTCACAGCGAGTACAACAATTTAAATTTGTTAAATTTGACTGGGTTAAGGGAGGGCTTTTTGAGTAGAGGGCTAACTGTAGCCTGTTTGAAGGCAGAGGGGAAAATGCCAGAAGTGAGAGAAGAGTTAAGGACATGGAGAATATAAGTTATGATGGAGGGAGAGATAGTTTGAAAGAGAGGGGAGGGGATAGGATCAAGGGGACAGGAGGTGGGGCGATGAGAGAGAATGAGGTCAGAGAGCTCTGCCTCGGACAGAGGAGAGAAAGAGTTTAGACATTTAAGTGGGTCAGTCGTGGAGGGTGAGAGGGTAGGAAAGGTGGGTTTAGGGAACCGACTGCTAATGTCGTTTTTTCTCAAAGAAGGAGGAGAAGTTGTCTGCTGTCAGGGTGGAGGGGGGTGGGGGAGGGGGGTTGAGAAGGGTGGAGAAGGTAGAGAAAAGTTTGTGGGGCTTTGAAGCAGAGTTAATTTGTTCAGAAAGTAGATGGTTTTAGTACCAGTTATGTGAGCAGAGAAAGATTTAAGGAGGGAGTGATACTTATCAAGGTCCAGACCGTCTTTGGACATGTGCCATCTCCTCTCAGCTGCCCGAAGGGTGGACCGCTCTTCACGAATAACATCCGTAAGCCATGGACAGGAGGGAGAAGATTGTGCAGGCCTGGTTGACAGGGGACAGAGAGAGTCAAGTGATGCAGTTAAAGTGGTTAGCAAGGTGTCGGTGGCAGTGTTAGTGAGGTGGGACGAGAACTCGTCAATGGGAGGGAGGGAGGATGTTACAATGGAGGAGAAATGGGAGGGGGATAGGGAGCGGAGGTTGTGCCGGAAAGTTACGAGGGGAGGGGAGGTAGGAGGAGTTAGAGGGAGAGAGACAGAGAATTGGATGAAGGAGTGATCAGAAATGTGTAGTGGGGTTACAGAGGTTAGGTCAGTGATACAGTTACGTGTCAGGATGAGGTCTAGCTGTTTGCCTGCCTTGTGGGTCGCCGGGGTGCTCAGCAGCATCAGGTCGAAGGAGGTCAGAAGGGACAAGAAGTCGACAGCCTGCGTTCCTTGGAGGTGGATGTTGAAGTCCCCAAGGACTATCAGGGGGTTCCATCATTCGGGAGTACGCTGAGGAGCATGTCCAGCTCCTCCACAAAGTCGGCTAGCGGTCCTGGTGGGCGATAAAGAACAATTAAGCATGCTTTAATAGGATCGGTTAGCATCACATAATGGTGTGATACTGTGTTGTGTGTGTGTGTGTGTGTGTGTGTGTGTGTGGTAAGGCATGTGGATTGTGACTGTGCTTCTGTCCTGACAGGAGAGCCCATGGACTCGTTCTTGCAGGATGTGGTGGAACCATCTGCTCTCTGCTCTGAGGAGACCCCTTCTGTGAACTCCATCCAGGAGGACCAGAGTTCAGCCCCTCAGACAGAACCTGCTAGAAGACCTGCTGCTGCTATTTCTGACAGCAGGCCAGCCCCTGCAGCACCCAAACCAGGTGAGGCTGACCACAGGAAGTTGACTTACCTGGCAGGATGTGAGATCAAACCTCCTTCTGGCAGGATGTGAGCTCAAACCTCATCCTGGCAGCTGTGTGCCACTCCTTCTGTCTTACCTGTGAGGGTGTGAGTGTGGGGGTGTGATTTGTGTGCCAGGTTAAATGAGCATCAGATTGCAGTGACCCTGTCTGACCAACAGAGTGCAGCAGCCACTTATGGATAGACAGTAGTGAATGACTGCTTGTCCTGTTGTCGTTTTCTGAATGGGTCTCCTCTCAGCCCGTCTGTCCGGCAGAGATAATAAACAGCTCTGAGACAGGAAGCTCCAGTCACCAATCACAAGGCCCACGGGTCCACCAGGGGCCAGCTCGATAGACTGGGGCAGCAGACTCCAGGGGCCAGAACCAGACCCCAGTACCAGACCCCAGAACCAGACCCCAGAACCAGACCCCAGTACCAGACCCCAGAACCAGACCCCAGAACCAGACCCCAGTACCAGACCCCAGAACCAGACCCTAGACCCCAGAACCAGACCCCAGTACCAGACCCCAGAACCAGACCCTAGACCCCAGAACCAGACCCCAGTACCAGACCCCAGAACCAGACCCCAGTACCAGACCCTAGACCCCAGTACCAGACCCCAGTACCAGACCCCAGTACCAGACCCCAGAACCAGACCCTAGACCCCAGAACCAGACCCCAGTACCAGACCCTAGACCCCAGTACCAGACCCCAGAACCAGACCCTAGACCCCAGAACCAGACCCCAGAACCAGACCCCAGTACCAGACCCCAGTACCAGACCCCAAAACCAGATCCTAGACCCCAGAACCAGACCCCAGAACCTGACCCCAGAACCAGACTGTCAGAAATATTTATATTATATATATCTATCAAGCATTGCACAGTCAGTTGGTGAACAAGTTTAAGAAAGCTTTATTGCTTGTGGCCGGCCCACAAGGAGACAAAAACATCACACGCCCTTGTGCTACAAAGTTTGTCTGCTAGCATGTTGTGCTAGCTAGCAGCTATTTAAGCAGCCCCACTCTTTACAGTCATTGGTTAAGACGAAGGCATACAAATATTCCTTGGCTCTTCTTCATTGGCTCCTTGCATAGACCTGGTGCGCGTGTGTGCGTACATGTTTGAGTGTGTGTGCCTTTTGACCCCTGTCAGCTTGACCACATGATTCACCCAACACAGATAAGGCCAGACATCGTTTATGGCCTCTCCCTACACACAAGGAATGCTGAACACAGAATCATTCTTATACAGGATAAATGTGTTACATCTTCAATTTTTCCAACACAGACCCCAGAACCAGACCCTAGACCCCAGAACCAGACGCCAGAACCAGAACCCAGACCCCAGAAACAAGAGCCCAGAACTAGACACCAGATCCCAGAACCAGACCCAGAACCTGACATAAACACACAGGAGGACGTCCTCTCCTCTGCTCACCCAGTCAGTAACACAACCCCCCCCCCCCCCCGAGGACAGGCCAGAGTCTCTCCCCCCTGCCTCCCCCCTAGAGACACAGAACACCTGGAGCCTGCAGCTCCTCCTGGTTCTCCTGCTGGTGGAGCAGCTCCTCCTGGTTCTCCTGCTGGTGGAGCAGCTCCTCCTGGTTCTCCTGCTGGTGGAGCAGCTCCTCCTGGTTCTCCTGCTGGTGGAGCTGCTCCTCCTGGTTCTCCTGCTGGTGGAGCTGCTCCTCCTGGTTCTCCTGCTGGTTGAGCTGCTCCTCCTGGTTCTCCTGCTGGTGGAGCAGCTCCTCCTGGTTCTCCTGCTGGTGGAGCAGCTCCTCCTGGTTCTCCTGCTGGTGGAGCTGCTAGTGCTGCTTCCACCAGAGCAGTGGCCTCTGGAAACACTGCTGAGGTACCAGGTTGTTGAAATGTGTCATGATTACTTACCTCTGTGTGTGTCTGAGTCTGAGCCACAGAGAGAACCGTCAGAAATAGTTACAGGAAGGATAGTAGGTCTGCTGCACGGCCCCCTGCTCTCCAGCCTGGCTCTGTCCTGGAAACATGGAAATAGACAACATACAGTGCCCTCCAAAAGTATTGGAACAGTGAGGCAAATTCCTTTATTTTTGCTGTAGACTGAAAACATTTGGGCTTGACATCAAATAATGAACGTGAGACCAGAGATCAACGTTTCAGCTTTTATTTCCAGGTATTTACATCAGGATCTGATGCACAACTAAGAAAATATCACATTTTGTTTGAATCCACCCATTTGTCATGTGATCAAAAGTATTGGAACAGATATACTTAAAACATATTTAAGTGAATAAGACTTAATATTTAGTTGCAAATCCTTTGCTTTCAATAACTGCAGCAAGTCTGTGACCCATTGATGTCACCAAACTTTTGCATTCTTCCTTTTTGATGCTTTCCCAGGCTTTCACTGCAGCCTCTTTCAGTTGTTGTTTGTTTTGTGGGGTTCCTCCCTTCAGTCTCCTCTTAAGCAGGTAAAATGCATGCTCTATAGGGTTTAAGTCTGGAGATTGACTTGGCCAGTCTAATACCTTCCATTTCTTGCCCCTGATGAACTCCTTTGTTGTTTTGGCAGTGTGTTTTGGGTCGTTATCTTGCTGCATGATGAAGGCTCTGCCAATCAGTTTGGTTGCATCTTTCCTTAAATTGGCAGACAAAATGTTTCTGTAGACTTCCGAGTTCATTTTGCTGCTGCCATCATGTGTTACATCCTCAATGAAGATTAATGAGCCCGTCCCAGAAGAAGCCATGCAAGCCCAAGCCATGACATTACCTCCACCGTGTTTCACAGATGAGCTTGTGTGTTTGGGATCATGAGCAGTTCCTTTCTTTCTCCAAACTTTAGCCTTTCCATCACTTTGGTAAAAGTTAATCTTTGTCTCATCAGTCCATAAAACTTTGTCCCAGAATTTTTGAGGTTCATCTCTGTACTTTTTGGCAAATTCCAGCCTGGCCTTCCTATTCTTCTTGCTAATGAGTGGTTTGCATCTTCTGGTGTAGCCCTTGTACTTTTGTTCATGAAGTCTTCTGCGAACAGTAGATAGTGATACCTTCACTCCTGCCATCTGGAGGTTGTTGCTGATCTCACTAACAGTTGTTTTAGGGTCTTTCTTTACAGCTCTCACAATGTTTCTGTCATCAACTGCTGATGTTTTCCTTGGTCTACCTGTTCGACGTCTGTTACTTAGTTCACCAGTAGTTTTCTTCTTCTTCAGGACATTCAAAATGGTTGTACTGGCTATGGCCAATGTTTCTGCAATGGCTCTGATTGATTTTCCATCTTCTCTACGACTCACAATTGCTTGTTTTTCACCCAAAGACAGCGCTCTGGTTTTCATGTTGTTTTCACCTCTGAATACAGTCTGCATAGACAAAACCTATCTTACCCAATCTGAACCTGAGTGTAGACATTCAGTGGTATTTATTGATTGAATAATGTATGTAATAGGACACACCTGGGCAACAAAACACACCTGTCAGTCACATGTTCCAATACTTTTGCTTACGTGACAAATGGGTGGGTTCGAACAAAAAGGTGATATTTTCTAATTTGTGCATCAGATCCTGATGTAAATACCTGGAAATAAAAGCTGAAACGTTGATCTCTGGTTTCACATTCATCGTTTGATGTCAAGCCCAAATGTTTTCAGTCTACAGCAAAAATAAAGGAATTGGCCTCACTGTTCCAATACTTTTGGAGGGCACTGTAGATGGTACCAGAGTACGAGTTCATTAGCCAGATCCTAGCCTGTCACACAGGCACACGTCAGACTTGGTCTACCCTGAGAGATGCGTGTGTGTGTGTGTGGCTGGAGAGGTAGAGAGAGAGTGTGTGTGTGTGTGGCTGGAGAGGTAGAGAGAGTGCCATCGTTCTTTAGGAAGTGTTAACTGCTGGAATTGGAGCATCTGTCTTCCACAGGATCACATCTGTCATCTTCACTCTTGCTGCAAGCTCAGTCTTCTGGATTACCTGTGTGTGTGTCCTGAGTTAGTGTATGAGGAGGTGTATAGGAGGCTTGGTGTTGCCAGGGGTCATAGATGGAGGTGATGTGTTGAGTGACTCAACGTTAACACGCCTGTTCTGGTGTGTGCCTGTGCCCAGGCGTGTCCTGTGAGCGTCCAGTCTCTGCCTGGCTGTGTTGAGCGTCCAGTCTCTGCCTGGCTGTGTTGAGCGTCCAGTCTCTGCCTGGCTGTGTTGAGCGTCCAGTCTCTGCCTGGCTGTGTTGAGCGTCCAGTCTCTGCCTGGCTGTGTTGAGCGTCCAGTCTCTGCCTGGCTGTGTTGAGCGTCCAGTCTCTGCCTGGCTGTGTTGAGCGTCCAGTCTCTGCCTGGCTGTGTTGAGCGTCCAGTCTCTGCCTGGCTGTGTTGAGCGTCCAGTCTCTGCCTGGCTGTGTTGAGCGTCCAGTCTCTGCCTGGCTGTGTTGAGCGTCCTGTCTCTGCCTGGCTGTGTTGAGCGTCCAGTCTCTGCCTGGCTGTGTTGAGCGTCCAGTCTCTGCCTGGCTGTGTTGAGCGTCCAGTCTCTGCCTGGCTGTGTTGAGCGTCCAGTCTCTGCCTGGCTGTGTTGAGCGTCCAGTCTCTGCCTGGCTGTGTTGAGCGTCCAGTCTCTGCCTGGCTGTGTTGAGCGTCCAGTCTCTGCCTGGCTGTGTTGAGCGTCCAGTCTCTGCCTGGCTGTGTTGAGCGTCCTGTCTCTGCCTGGCTGTGTTGAGCGTCCAGTCTCTGCCTGGCTGTGTTGAGCGTCCAGTCTCTGCCTGGCTGTGTTGAGCGTCCAGTCTCTGCCTGGCTGTGTTGAGCTTCCAGTCTCTGCCTGGCTGTGTTGAGCGTCCTGTCTCTGCCTGGCTGTGTTGAGCGTCCTGTCTCTGCCTGGCTGTGTTGAGCGTCCTGTCTCTGCCTGGCTGTGTTGAGCGTCCTGTCTCTGCCTGGCTGTGTTGAGCGTCACAATTGTCCTACTTTTTTTGCGTTGCACAGAAAGCAATTTAAAAGCCATGCATTTTGGATTATGATTGTACAACCTTTTTTTTGTGCCACACAGAACAAAATGTAAACTTTTCTCAGACTTTATTGTGCTGGTTTAATATTGATATTCTGTTGGTTATCTAACCCACTCCCTGACCCCTAACCCTTCTGGGTCACATCGTGGAGTGTTGCTCTCTGTCGCCAGACAAGCGTGCTGCTTGGTTTGTATACACATGAATCCTCTAGGCATATGAATCAATGCCTGACTGGTTTATTTATAATCTGTTATTGACCCAGCAGCTATGAGCCTAACACAGTACAGCAGACTGTAAACCAGGATTGTGTATGGAAGTTGTTTGGTGGTCACGGCTCAGAGTACTCTAGTCCCCCCTCTGCCTGTCTGAGGATCACTGCAAGCTGATGACATCACTCTGGACAGCTCTCCATCCCGCTCCTCACTGCAGTGTCTCTGAGAGGAGGGGCGAGAGAGAGAGAGAGAGAGACGGGGAGAGAGAGAGACGGACGGGGAGAGAGAGAGACGGACGGGGAGAGAGAGAGACGGACGGGGAGAGAGAGAGACGGGGGAGAGAGACGAGAGAGAGAGAGACGCGGAGAGAGAGAGACGTGGAGAGAGAGAGAGAGACGCGGAGAGAGAGAGAGACGCGGGGAGAGAGAGACGGACGGGGAGAGAGAGAGACGGGGGAGAGAGACGAGAGAGAGACGCGGGGAGGGAGAGACGCGGAGAGAGAGAGACGCGGAGAGAGAGAGAGACGGGGAGAGAGAGAGAGACGGGGGGAGAGAGAAACGGGGAGAGAGAGAGAGAGACGCGGGGAGAGAGAGAGACGGGGAGAGAGAGAGAGACGGGGAGAAAGAGAGAGACGGGGATAGAGAGAGCAGCGTTTGCTGGCAGTGGGACAGGCAGGAAATGGCTCTTGTTTCCTTATTGCTCCAAACAGGATGTGCGTGTGTAAGCTGTTGACATGGGCTGCCCGGAGCGTTGGAGGGCCCGGAAGGCGGCCAGGGAGGGAAGGAATGAGTTACTGGAACTATTCTGGGTATACACACCCATATCTATATCTCTGTCTGCAGAACAGGGGCTGTGTGTTTGTGTGCTCCAATATGATGGTTGTTATGTTGATAACACCGTACATTACACACACACACACACAGCCAGGTCCAGTGTGTGATGTGGAATACCTACTGATGATTACCATGCTAACTTGCAGCTGGGTCCAGTTCTACTGTCCTCCTCTCCCTCTGTCCTGTCCTCCTCTCCTCTTCCTCTCCTCCCCTCTCCTACTCTCCCTCTGTCCTCTCCCTCTCCTACTCTCCCTCTGTCCTCTCCCTCTCTCCTTTCATCTCCCTGTCTCCTTTCATCTCCCTCTCTCCTCCCCTCTCCTCCTCTCCCTCTATTCTCCTGTCCTCTCTTCCCCCTCTCTCCTCCCCTCTCCTCCTCTCCCTCTATTCTCCTGTCCTCTCTTCTCCCTCTCTCCTCCTCTCCCTCTATTCTCCTGTCCTCTCTTCTCCCTCTCTCCTCCCCTCTCCTCCTCTCCCTCTATCATCATGTCCTCTCTTCTCCCTCTATCCTCCACTCTTCTCCTCCTCTCTTCCTGTCTCCTCCTCCCCCCTGTCAGGAAGTTAGAGGTCTCAGGGCAGTGTGACTTCTTCCTCCCAACACAGTATCTAACTCCAGCCCTCCAGTCCCCTGGCAGTCAATAAGCACAGCCCATGTAGTTTTATAGCTTCTGTACGGATGATGTCATGTCAAGACTAAAGAGTACTTAGGAGGCAGAGAAAAGAAAATGACTTCCATGTAGCTCTCTCTTTAGTGGTAGAAGCAGCTCTGAATACAACACAACCAGCCTGTTAGCCCGGGGGGGTCGGGGCAGAACCATTGGACACACACCCTCACACCCACAAACCTTGCCCCCATGTGGGACTCATCAGGGCTGGAGCTCTCTCTCTCCATCGTGTGGAGCTCTCTCTCTCTCCATCGTGTGGAGCTCTCTCCATCGTGTGGAGCTCTCTCTCTCTCCATCGTGTGGAGCTCTCTCTCCATCGTGTGGAGCTCTCTCTCTCTCCATCGTGTGGAGCTCTCTCTCTCTCCATCGTGTGGAGCTCTCTCTCTCTCTCCATCGTGTGGAGCTCTCTCTCTCTCCATCGTGTGGAGCTCTCTCTCTCTCCATCGTGTGGAGCTCTCTCTCTCTCCATCGTGTGGAGCTCTCTCTCTCTCCATCGTGTGGAGCTCTCTCTCTCTCCATTGTGTGGAGCCTTCTCTCTCTCCATCGTGTGGAGCTCTCTCTCTCTCCGTCGTGTGGAGCTCTCTCTCTCTCCATCGTGTGGAGCTCTCTCTCTCTCCATCCTGTGGAGCTCTCTCTCTCTCTCCATCGTGTGGAGCTCTCTCTCTCCATCGTGTGGAGTTCTCTCTCTCTCCATCTTGTGGAGCTCTCTCTCTCTCTCCATCGTGTGGAGCTCTCTCTCTCTCGCTTGCTCGCTCGACTGGAGCACCAGGGAAGCTGATGTCAGTAGTTCAGTAATGTTTTAAATATAACTGCTAGCGTTTCCTCTGTCAAGCCTTTTTCCTCTCTCACCTTGAAACGCTTTGGACTTGCTGTAGCCCAAGGTTGTCTTTGGAGTGGGAATGGATTAAGATGTGTTTTTCTAACCCCTCCACTCCTAGCAACACCTCTGGAAGGTTTCTCCTCCACCAGCTCTCTCTAATCCTGTTCTCTTGTTGGGGCAGGGCTGGGGCCTGACCCTAGCAGACCTCAGTGCAGGAAGGCCAGAGATGTGAGGAAGGAGCGCCGCCTGCAGAGAAAGCAGGAGGGAGGAGTCTCCGCCCCCGTGACCCCTCACCCCACCACGGACACCCAGACCAGCAAATCAAAAGCCCTGGAGGAGTTCATCAACAACTCCCTGCCTGAAACCCCTCTGCACCGTCTCGAGGTGAGGAGAGACGGGCTGTTCTGGACCGGCTGACAGCTGGAGAGTGTGCATGAGACCTGGACAGGTGCTCAGACCTGTCCTCACCCCCTCACCCCAGTAGCTGCACCAGGCGTGACGGGGGGATGACACCCACTCCTGGTCATCTCCCAGCTCCTCCAGTCAACCTCCCCTAGGGTCCCTGGTCTGTCCTGGGACTGATTAGATGACTGTGATTGGCTGTTATTATTCATTCAATGTCCTTAAGTGTCTAGACCAGGGGTGTCGAACTCCGGTCCTCGAGGGCCGCTGTCCTGCATGTTTTAGATGTTTCCCTGCTCCAACACACCTGATTCAATTAAAAGGGTTGTTATAACGACCATTCATTCGAATCAGGTGAGCTGGATCAGGGAAACATCTAAAACATGCAGGACAGCGGCCCTCGAGGACCGGAGCTCGACACCCCTGGTCTAGACAGACAGGATGGTGGGGGGGGGGGAGTTGTGCCAAGCTGTTATGACCCAGGCTGTTATGATCCAGGCTGTTATGACCCAGGCTGTTATGATCCAGGCTGTTATGACCCTGTTTACACCAGACCAATGAAGCCTCCATCATGTTTACACCAGACCAATGACCCCTCTCTAGCAGCACTTCATCATGAGCTTGGCTGTGAACACGACAGGCTGTCTGGCTGAAGGAGCCAGCACACTCAGACAGAACACACATGGGCCCAACAGAGACAGGAAACACCGATTCTAAAACTGGTTGTTCCCATCCTTGATTGTGATTGGCTATATCGCGTTCCATGTCGCAACTCCCCTTACCTGTTCTAAAATCAGCGCAAAACACGGCCTCTTGGGGCTTATTGCTTAAGGAGACACTTCCTGTGACTCTTCATCTATGGAGGCCTGAGCTTGGGTCTGCCTGTCTGCCTGCCTGCCTGCCTGCCTGCCTGCCTGCCTGCCTGCCTGCCTGTCTGTCTGTCTGTCTGTCTGTCTGTCTGTCTGTCTGTCTGCCTGTCCACAGTCAGACATCTCTGCTCTGTGCTGCTGTCAGAGCCCAGCAGGGGGCAGGATGACCACACGGTTAACAGCTCTAGAAGTAGCACCTCTCTCTGCCTATCTCTCTCGCTCTTCTGCATGCCTCTCTCTCCTTCTATCTCTCTCTCTCTGTCTCTCCCTCTTCTGCATGCCTCTCTCTCTCTCCTTCTATCTCTCGGTGTGTCTCTCTGTCTCTGTCGTGGTGCAGTGTGTGTGTGTGTGTGTCTGGGGTGCTTATCCAAGACACAAGGGTTCCTCCCTCTCACAGCTTCCACACTCCGCTCCCCAGTAGGCGCTTCAGAAGGTCAATACCTCCCAGTCTCAATTAAGCCTCTGCAAGCTGCTGGTATTAAGTGGCATTATTTCCACATTCCTGGTGAGGGTTAGGGTTAGTGTGTTGGTGCCGTATCAGCAGGCTGTGTCTGATCCAGACCTGCTGGATAAATAAGGCTGTCGGCTATCAAAGGGGATCTCTAGAGTTTTAGAACTAAATTAAAAAGGCCTTTTCTTACTATTATCTTTTACCTACCAGTCCAACATCTTCGTTTGAAATAGAGCAGTGTGTGCCAGGTCGTCATCTGAGAGCCCAGCCCTCGTCCAACTCAAACAAACCAGGGTTAGATTTCCCATCCTCTGCTTTCTACAGGATTCTAGTGGCAGAGATGCGTTGGCCAACAAAAGCTTCACAACGGAGCGATGTTTAATTAAAAGTGAGTCTATGGATGTGAAGGCTGCATTCTCCCCCAAGAACACTCTGTTCCGCCCCCTGCCCCCAGTACAGCCCCCATTCCCCAATACAGCCCCCAGTACAGCCCCCAGAACAGCCCCCAAAACAGCCCCTAGAACAGCCCCCAAAACAGCCCCTAGAACAGCCCCAATGTAACATGGTAAAGCACTGGGCATGGGCCACACACACACGACACGGGGGTGTGAAGTCATTTCTTTGTTTTTCAGCTGGCCCACCAAGGTAAATGTAAAATGTATTTTATCTTGACGACAAAACGTTTGTGGTATTATCTGTGCTGTCATGATCTCGCAAACAACACCTGGTTTCCATGGAGATGGATACAAACACACCCTCCCGTAGCTTCCTGTTCCGGACCCTCCTCCCCTCAGGCAAATAACTTATATTGATTGAGTGCTTCTATACTCTTTGCCTCAGGTAGCAGCTAGGTCTCTCCAACTACAGCTAGGTCTCTATAGCTGCAGCTAGGGCTCTACAGCTACAGCTAGGTCTCTACAGCTGCAGCTAGGTCTCTACAGCTGCAGCTAGGTCTCTACAGCTAGGTCTCTAGAGCTACAGCTAGGTCTCTATAGCTGCAGCTAGGTCTCTACAGCTACAGCTAGGTCTCTACAGCTACAGCTAGGTCTCTATAGCTGCAGCTAGGTCTCTACAGCTACAGCTAGGTCTCTATAGCTGCAGCTAGGTCTCTACAGCTGCAGCTAGGTCTCTACAGCTGCAGCTAGGTCTCTACAGCTACAGCTAGGTCTCTATAGCTACAGCTAGGTCTCTATAGCTGCAGCTAGGTCTCTACAGCTGCAGCTAGGTCTCTACAGCTACAGCTAGGTCTCTACAGCTACAGTTAGGTCTCTACAGCTACAGCTAGGTCTCTACAGCTACAGCTAGGTTTCTACAGCTAGGTCTCTATAGCTACAGCTAGGTCTCTACAGCTACAGCTAGGTCTCTACAGCTACATCAAGGTGTCTATAGCTACAGCTAAGTCTCTACAGCTAGGTCTCTACAGCTACAGCTAGGTCTCTATAGCTACAGCTAGGTCTCTACAGCTAGGTCTCTATAGCTGCAGCTAGGTCTCTACAGCTACAGGTAGTTTAGAGACTAAAGATAACCCACACTAGCTTAGCAGAAAAACAGAGCTGTAAAGAGACGTGTGTTCTTGTCCATCTCCACAGGTCTGTGTGCCCCCTCTCCTCCCCTCTCTCCTCCCCTCTCTCCTCCCCTCTCTCCTCCCCTCTCTCCTCCCCTCTCTCCTCCCCTCTCTCTTCCCCCCTCTCCTCTCCTTTCTCCTCTGCCTTCCCCTCTCTCCTCCCCTTTCTCCTCTATCTTCCCCCTCTCCTCTCCTTTCTCCTCTGCCTTCCCCTCTCTCCTCCTCTGGTTCCATCTCACAGTGATGTGTGGAGGGTTTGTTTCCTCTAACCCTGGTGTCCTGTCCTGTATGAATGTTTGTGACGCTGATCTAACCCTGGTGTCCTGTCCTGTGTTGAAGGTGAGGCTAGTGCGCTCCAGCCCCCCCTGTTCACAGTTCAGAGCCTCGTACGACGCCTCCTACCAGGTGTACAGGCTCTACCAGATGGCTGTTCACAAGGACCCCCCCCGACAAGCCCTCCGAGAGCCAGGTCAGGGGGAGGGGGGAGAGTTTTGGTAGGGAGTAGAGGATTAGGATGGCAGGCTGATGCTGAAGGTGTTTCTACAGGGTTAGGATGACAGGCTGATGATGAAGGTGTTTCTACAGGGTTAGGATGACAGGCTGATGATGAAGGTGTTTCTACAGGGTTAGGATGAAAGGCTGATGATGAAGGTGTTTCTACAGGGTTAGGATGAAAGGCTGATGATGAAGGTGTTTCTACAGGGTTAGGATGACAGGCTGATGATGAAGGTGTTTCTACAGGGTTAGGATGACAGGCTGATGCTGAAGGTGTTTCTACAGGATTAGGAGGGCAGGCTGATGCTGAAGGTGTTTCTACAGGGTTAGGATGAAAGGCTGATGATGGTGTTTCTACAGGATTAGGATGGCAGGCTGATGCTGAAGGTGTTTCTACAGGGTTAGGATGAAAGGCTGATGATGAAGGTGTTTCTACAGGGTTAGGATGACAGGCTGATGTTGAAGGTGTTTCTACAGGATTAGGAGGGCAGGCTGATGCTGAAGGTGTTTCTACAGGGTTAGGATGACAGGCTGATGATGAAGGTGTTTCTACAGGGTTAGGATGACAGGCTGATGTTGAAGGTGTTTCTACAGGGTCAGGATGACAGGCTGATGATGAAGGTGTTTCTACAGGGTTAGGATGACAGGCTGATGATGATGGTGTTTCTACAGGGTCAGGATGACAGGCTGATGTTGAAGGTGTTTCTACAGGGTTAGGATGACAGGCTGATGATGATGGTGTTTCTACAGGGTCAGGATGACAGGCTGATGTTGAAGGTGTTTCTACAGGGTGAGGATGACAGGCTGATGATGGTGTTTCTACAGGGTCAGGATGACAGGCTGATGTTGAAGGTGTTTCTACAGGTGTGAGAACCTCTGTTGGCTGGGAGGAGTGTTGGTTGCCCAGGTGTGTTTGCCAAGTTGTGTGTGTGTTTGTGCAGGTGTGTTTGCCCAGGTGTGTGTGTGTGCAGGGGTGTGTGTTTACCCAGGTGTGTGTGTGTGCCCTGGTCTGTGTGAGGCTCTGGAGGATTTTGTCTGCCCTCTGGTGTTTCTCTTTGGGTGGGTCGTCAGTTGCTCAGGGATGCACTAACACCCCCCCCTCAGGGAGTGCACGAGCCTCACCCCCCCCCCCCCCCCCCCCCCCCCCCCTCAGGGAGTGCACTAGCCTCACCCCCCCTGGTGGAGGGGGTGGGAGGTGCAGGAGTGGTCCAGCATCACCAGCCTGCTGAGGAGCTGCTGGTCTGGTACTCTAAGGCCCTCAGTAGATCATGGAGCTGCTGAGGAGCTGCTGGTCTGGTACTCTAAGGCCCTCAGTAGATCATGGAGCTGCTGAGGAGCTGCTGGTCTGGTACTCTAAGGCCCTCAGTAGATCATGGAGCTGCTGAGGAGCTGCTGGTCTGGTACTCTAAGGCCCTCAGTAGATCATGGAGCTGCTGAGGAGCTGCTGGTCTGGTACTCTAAGGCCCTCAGTAGATCATGGAGCTGCTGAGGAGCTGCTGGTCTGGTACTCTAAGGCCCTCAGTAGATCATGGAGCTGCTAGTGTGGCATTATCTAAACCTCTCTGCTGTTATTTTATCCACTGTACCCCCCCCCCCCCCATGCCCCCCCCCCCCCCCCCAGGTGAGGTTAGTGCCGGTCAGCTCTGAGGACCCTCGGTTCGTGGCGTCCTTTGAGGCGTCAGCGGCGCTCTACGCCCGCTACCAGATGGCCGTTCACGGCGACGCCCCCTCCGACTGTAACGAGAGCGAGGTACGGCTCGCCAAACATCATATCTTACTGTGCCCTGCAACATTCTGCTCCTGGCACTCTGCTGTACACAGCCACTCTGCTACATTGTGCTCCTTCCTGCCTGTGGTCAGAGAATCTGCCTGGAAAATGTCCTTTTGTCACCTCAGACACCTGTAGCGCCTCACACACTCCTTCAGTTCCTGCTGCATGGTTACACTTCTGGCATGTCTGTTTGCAACTATCTGGTCATATATGACTCTCAGTGTAGAACCGTTCCTTCATGGTTCTGTCCAGGGTTCTGTATGAGCAGCCTGGGTTAGGGGCAGCAATGTCAGGGGTCTGCAGCATCACAGGTGATATACAGGACAGGTGGAGACATGGTGGTCGTCGAGGGGGAGGTGAGAGGCAGTCTAGTCAGGAAGTGAACCTCCTGGACCTTACTGTCCCTCTCCTCCGAGGCTCGGCTTGTTACCAAACCCTCCTGCTTGTAAAAGCCAGGGAATTAATAAATATTAAAAGCTGTCAGAAAGGGTCAGTCTGTGGCGGATACTTTCCTGGTGCCATAACAGAGCACTATTTACAGGGAGGTTTGTGTGTGTGTGTGTTAATGGGGAGGTGTGTGTGTGTGTGTCTTTATAGGGAAGTGTGGGTGTGTTTATATGGAGGTGTGGGTGTTAATAGGGAGGTGTGTGTGTGTTTGCGTCAGTGCCGATCCTGTCCAGGTTTTCACCTCCTCCAGGGACCAGAGAGAGAGGAGGGATGAGGCCTTTCAGGGGCCAGAGAGAGGAGGGATGAGGCCCTTCAGGGGCCAGAGAGAGAGGAGGGATGAGGCCCTTCAGGGGCCAGAGAGAGAGGAGGGATGAGGCCCTTCAGGGGCCAGAGAGAGAGGAGGCCCACAATCAGAAATAATGTTTCCAAGTTCTGTACTGAAGTCTTCAGAGAGGTTCAGCAGTTGGACAATAGGAGATTGTTGCAGAGCACCAGGGGGGAGGACAGGAGCGGGGGAGGACAGGAGCGGGGGAGGACAGGAGCGGGGGCTGAGAGTTAAGTGATTTGGGGGAAACTCTAGCCTCCCCTGGGGCAGGGTCTTATAGCCTGCCCTGACACACACACACACACACACACGAGCCCACAGTCTGTAAATCTGGACTAGCTATGTTCTAGAACCCCCCTCCCCATTCTAGAACCAGTCTGGACTATCCCCTGTTCTAGAACCCCCTCCCCATTTTGGGCTATGGGGTCATATACACTGGGACTTACACACAACTGGAGCACAACTGAATTGTTAAGTTTCCTTGTGAAACACGAAACTTTGTTGACTTCAAATGAAGCCTTTAGTGTGTACTTTGTATGTGTGCGTGTGTGTGCAGTGTGCAGCTGTATTATTGTCCTTCTCCATTGCCCTGCTGGTAGTGATTAGAGTGGTAGAACGTTCTCCATTAGTCCTGCCAGCAGCAGAGAGGCCTGTTTCTAAACACACAGCCTGCTAGAGGAAGGCAGGAGGGCAGATATACTTCAAGTTTCAGTAAAGAAAATCCTAACCAGCCGCTGCCCAGTCCAGTATTACCCGGGTGCTGGTGGGACTCAGTCCAGCATTAACCAGGTGCTGGTAGGACTCAGTCTAGCATTAACCAGGTGCTGGTAGGACTCAGTCTAGCATTAACCAGGTGCTGGTAGGACTCAGTCCAGCATTACCCAGGTGCTGGTGGGACTCAGTCCAGCATTACCTAGGTGCTGGTGGGACTCAATCCAGTATTACCCAGGTGCTGGTGGGACTCAGTCCAGCATTACCCAGGTGCTGGTGGGACTCAGGAGCTCATGGTCAGGGAGACGACAGCTCAGCTGTTCCCTGTCAGCGCCATCCTGAGTGTGAGAGGATCATACAGGGTAAACATTTTCATATGTGTAAACAGAAACTTCCTCTTCCTAACCCTGGAAATGGACTGGAGGGTTAGTTTTGAGGGTTAGCCTGGAGGGTTAGCCTGGATGGTTAGCCTGGATGGTTAGCCTGGATGGTTAGCCTGGAGGGTTAGTCCTGTGTTAGCCTGGAGGGGTTCGCCTGGAGGGTTAGTCTTGAGGGTTAGCCTGGAGGGTTTGTCGGAAGAGTTAGCCCTGTGTTGGCCTGGAGGGTTAGCCTGCAGAGTTAGCCTGGAGGGTTCGCCTGGAGGGTTAGCCTGGATGGTTAGCCTGGAGGGTTAGTCCTGTGTTAGCCTGGAGGGGTTCGCCTGGAGGGTTAGTCCTGTGTTAGCCTGGAGGGTTCGTCTGGAGAGTTAGCCCTGTGTTAGCTTGGAAGGTTAGCCTGGAGAGTTAGCCCTGTGTTAGCTTGGAGGGTTAGTCTCGTGTTAGCTTGGAGGGTTAGCCTGGAGAGTTAGCCCTGTATTAGCTTGGAGGGTTAGTCCTGTGTTAGCCTGGAGGGTTAGCTTGGACGGTTAGTCCTGTGTTAGCCCGGAGAGTTAGCCTGGAGGGTTAGTCTTGTGTTAGCCTGGAGGGTAAGTCCTGGGTTAGACTGGAGAGTTAGCCTGGAGAGTTAGCCTGGAGAGTTAGCCTGGAGGGTTAGTCCTGTGTTGGCCTGGAGAGTTAGCCTGGAGAGTTAGCCTGGAGAGTTAGCCTGGAGGGTTAGCCTGGAGGGTTATTGTTTTGTCTCTATGGCTACAGAGCAACACTGACCCTATTGACGGACTTCTTCTCTTCCTGTCGTCTGATGCTGCGGCGCCTCCACAGTTCAAGAGGTTCCTCTGCGACTCTCCTCTGGAGGTACGTACACCTGGGGGGGGGAGAATGTGTCCAGATAGAAGTGTGTGTGTGTGCTCAACACATGGCCTTGAGCCGCTCCTGTGTGGCTGCAGACCGGGGACGTGCTGCTAGTGAGAGTGGCTGTGTGTGGGTGTGTGGAATGTGCAGCATAAGGTATGGGCAGGGGGCATTATGTCGGGTTTACTGGGGGGGAAACAGCTGGCTGCCGTCAGGGTGGGAGGGAACCACCACTGCTCTCTTCCATGACCTCATTTCCCCTCAGAACTAGAAAGGACAGTAATAGCTCTGCTGAATCATGCGGTTAGCGAAGAGGTGGAGGTTGGACTGTATTCTCAAGGTAACTCCTTCCAGCAGTTTCCACTGTCAGTGTGGACGGGTGCAGACCTGACTTGATGACACAGAGCAGGTCTGGAAGCCGGGCTGGTCAGGACAGTTACACCAGGCAGGGACGGGCTCTTCAACAAGTAAGGGATAATGCCCGACGAGGTGTCCAATATCACCTGATAATGGACGATGCGGAGGCGTGAACCGTGCGACGCGCAGCGGAGCGGTTGCTTCCGCGGAGTCCATTATCAGGTGATATTGGACACCTCGAAGGGCATTATCCCGCTTATACCATGGTCACTTGCCAACCTTTTTTTTTTTTTTTTACAATCATTAATTTATGTTTTAAGGCGTTTTGCAATAGAAATCTAACGTTTTTCAACGTTAGCCAACTCTGATATTTATAGTCCGCTCAGCTCATAGAACCAACACCAGCTTCCCCTTGGCTGAGCTATTAGCCCAAAAGCTAACATTATGCTAGCAGGATTCAAAGGCAATAACATTGTGTACGGTTGACACAACAGTAAATATAATTTTACAGTATGTTTGACAATAAGATTAGCTAGCTAACCAGCCATGTCACTGTCCCAAAATCGATATCAAGATGTTCACGAACAATATCGGCCATATACTAGTACTAGGCTACAGTACAGCCGCAGCCTGTGGAGCGAGTTGAATAGCAAATAGATGTGAGATGATCGCATCAAAGTTGACATTTTCTCCAAACAGTGATTATAATTTGACAGTATGTTTAACAACAAGACTAGCCAGCTATCGAGCCATGTCATTGTCCCCAAATAAAATCAAGATTTTTAAGAAGAAAATAATTGGCCATGTGTTGAGTTGCTGCTACTGTCGTGTTGGCCGCAGCCAGTCTGAAGTAGATTGACTAGCGAGGTAAATAGCGAATGGGATGTGAGATGAGCGGTTACGTGACACTGACACACACACCACATGTACAAACACACACCACACACTGCAAACATTCATACAAACATCATTTTATTGTATTTCAAAATGTTTTACAAACACCCACACAGACACCCGCCGCCTGTGCAATCACCTCAAAAATAAACATATAATTGCACCCAGGCCTGCTGTATACAGGGGGGGGGGACGGGGGGACGGGGGGACGACACAAGCCCACAACAGGCCAGACTGTCTGGTGACACACAGGGCAGCATCTGACATACAGGTCAAGGCTGCATAAACGCACCAACGCACACATACATGCACACACTCACACGCACACATTCATTGCATGTCATCAGACAGATAGACTGACTGCCACACTGCTCCAAGCTCAGTTCCAGATGTGGTGCCAGAGCCTCTCCACCTAAACACTCTCCATTCCACCCCTCCTTCCCTGCTCTCCCCTCCTGCCCTGCTCCCCCCTTCTCCCCCCTCCTGCCCTGCTCCCCCCTCCCCTGCTCCCCCCCTCCTACCCTGCTTGCCCCTCCCCTCCTGCCCTGCTCCCCCCTCCTGCCCTGCCCCCCCCCTCCTGCACATGCACAACCTTTTATTAAAAGGGCTAGTCTCGTATGAGGCTAGCTGAGCGCAAACACACACACACACACACACACACGCTGCCCCCAGCCCTGGTCCAGAGTTGGTAGGTATTAGCAGGCTGCTGGACCCCCGCTAGACAACACAAATGTGGCCTCACCTGCCTGTACCTCACAAACCCCCTCGAGTGTGTGTGCATGTGTGTGAAAGACACGTGAGGTCATGACATCTCAGTACTTAACAGGGGGTCCACAGATCCATACATGTTTTGGGCAATTTTAATTGCTTGCTACATAGAATTTTGAGTTGTGTTTGTGCTGTAATTCATGTCATTTTAATGTGTTAATTGTCCATGGAAGCTTTAGTTATGTTATTCAGTTGATTATACTGGTTGGAATGGAGTTTTTAACTATTTTCATGTCATCATGTTTTGTCTTAAATTGCATTCCAAGTGTCTTTAACAAAGTCTTAAATAGACTTCAGTGTAATTTGTTGAGCCCTGCCCCCCCCCCAGGCGGAGACCCCCCCTGACGGTCCAGATGTGGGCTATGGGTCGTTCCACCAGCAGTACTGGCTGGACGGGAGTATCGTAGCGGTGGGCGTCATCGACATTTTACCCACCTGCGTCTCCTCCGTCTACCTGTACTACCACCCCGACTTCGCCACTCTGTCTCTGGGCTCCTACTCTGCTCTCAGGTCAGCATCACCTCCTATCTCTCTGCTCTCAGGTCAGCATCACCTCCTATCTCTCTGCTCTCAGGTCAGCATCACCTCCCATCTCTCTGCTCTCAGGTCAGCATCACCTCCCATCTCTCTGCTCTCAGGTCAGCATCACCTCCTATCTCTCTGCTTTCAGCTCAGCATCACCTCCTATCTCTCTGCTCTCAGGTCAGCATCACCTCCTATCTCTCTGCTCTCAGGTCAGCATCACCTCCTATCTCACTGCTCTCAGGTCAGCATCACCTCCTATTTCTCTGCTCTCAGGTCAGCATCACCTCCTATTTCTCTCAGCTCAGCATCACCTCCTATTTCTCTCAGCTCAGCATCACCTCCTATCTCTCTCAGCTCAGCATCACCTCCTATCTGTTTATCTGTCTTTCCCCACTCTTTTCTGATGGTTGGTTTACCCAGTCTAATGGTTGTACACACACACACATCTGGTGCTTCCTGTAAAATGTAACCCAATAATGTGAGAGAGCCTTCTTAAAATATTTCTGCACAGATGTATAAGTCTGGGTGATCTACTTGTGTGTATGTGTGACAGACTTTGTGTATGCGTGCGTGCGTGCATGTGTGTGTTAGTAGAAGCTAAGTATGTGTGTGGGGAGAAAGGGGGGGGATGAGAGAGAGAGAGAGAGAGAGACAGGAGAAAGAAGGGAGAGAGGGGGGTGAGAGAGGATGAGGGATCAGAGGACATTATGCCTGAGGGGCAGTTGTCCAAAAGCAGCTGGTGTCTGGCATTGAATTGATTTTGTGTGTGGTGTGTGTGTGGCTTTTTGTTAGCTGTGGTCAGTTTGCAATCAAGATTGGAAATATATAGGCGCAATAAGTATGTCTGTCTGCCAATTTCCGGGCCTTCACTGTCTGGATGTAGTTGTGTGTGTGTGTGTTCATTTGTGTCAGTGAAGGAGAGAATGCATGCTCAGCCTGTATTAAGGCCCCAGTCTTGGAAAGTGTGTGTGTGTGTGTGTGTGTGTGCATTAATATGAGGCAGGCGGTGTGAGGAGCTGGATAATTGGCTTGTGTTGGAGTGTCAGATCGCTGAAGAGGGGATAATGGCAGCCTCAAGCTGCTGCCATGGGGGTGGGGGGGCTGCTGCCATGGGGGTGGGGGGGCTGGCCCCCTCGTGAATGGGCCCCTCACCTCTCCTGATCCCCTCATTCAGCCCCCAACCGGCCCTTTGTGGTCAGGGGATGGGAACCCAGGAACCTGGCAGCAAGCATATGACCTTCTAGCACCTCACCCTCTACCCTCCCCCTCCCTCTCCCTCTCCCCCACTCCCTCCCCCCCTTCCCCCCTCCCTTTATAGTCCTCCCCCCTCCCTCTCCTCCTCTCTCCCTGCCAGGTCCCTGCTTTGTCCTTCTGCTTATTTTCCAGTGCATCTATTTTATTTAAGGCCTCTTTTTCTCCTCTGCTCCCTTTTCTGTCTTCTTAAGTGAAAGAAAAGGAACTCTCCCCCTTCTTTCACGCAGGCTGAAAGAAAGAAGGATGGGAGGAAGAGTGAGACAAAAGAGGAGAAGAAAGAAGAGCCGATTTAGTTATGGAAAAGTGAAGGAAACTGTAGAGAAGGGAGAGGGAGAACAAGCGTTGGTTAATAAAGGATGTCATTAAGGAAGGAACTATTGAAAATAAAGAAATACAGACATGAACCGGGAGCTGCTGTATAAATCTCCCAGCGACAGTGAAACTCTCTGTCTCTCTCATCAGCGCTGTTGTTTGGTCAGTGGTGTTTGTGCAGGAGAAGCAGTTGTGTGTGCAGAGATGGCAAAAGTACAGACATCCTTCACTCAAGTAGTACAGACACTCATGTTTAAAACCAGTGGTGAAAGCTGAAGTGCTGACTACATTGTTTCACTCAAGTTAAAGGAAAGAAGTCTGGGCTCTGACATACTTACTTCAGTAGCCATGACGACTACCTGTATACCACTATGGACACACACAGCGCATTCGCCTGGAATCCTTTTTGACACCGACAATTTTGAACATCTCCCTCATGTTGACAGGGGCATAATTGTGTTGTTGCTGTTTAAATTTGAATCTTTCACGTAAATTGTTTGTTCACATGAAGGGGTCTGAAGCACATCAACAACTGATTTCTGCAAGGATGTTTCAGCGCATAATTCGCATTTTAATAGAATGGGTGGAAGTCATGCAAAGTTTCTTTATGCAGAGAAAATAGAGAATGGGCAAACACTTTTGTCAGGGCATCCTGCTCTCAAAATATATAGGATTGGAACACCTCTGGAGGTGAATAATTCACAACAGGAAGGAATAATCATGAAAAATAGCTTAATATAAAATTTCTGTTATTAAAATGGAAACGTTGGCAAGCTCTTTTCTTGATGGTTTGTTATTACTCGTGGTATTATGAATCATCTAAGGAAGTTTAAGGGCTTTTCATAAATAATTTACCTTTCCATAAGTAATCTCGCAGAATTAAAACTGAGAAAGTAGTGTATTCTTAATTTTCTTAATTTCTTAATTTTCTATTTTCTTCTATATTTTCAAGGGTGGTGGTCTGGACTACCTTCAGAGGATAGAGTAACTATTCACCGGTCGGATGATGATGAGGATGATGTAGTTGATTATTGTGATGATGAAGATGATAAACGATAGACAATATTACAGTAACCATGACCATGGGTGATCAGGAATGTCTCCATTCTCAGCTTTAAACAAAGTAAGCAGAGCGCAGTAGAGTACAGTAGAGCACAGTAGTCATGTACTCATTAATGATGCAAATGTTTGTTAGTTTTTTTTCCAACTTTTTTTCCAACATATTTTTTCAACCTTTCGAAACTTTTTTCACACACATAGGGAAAGGAGATGAAAGAGGAGGACTACTGAGAAGCCTAAAACAGAGCAAAGCAGAGTACAATAGAGTACAGTACAGTATAGGAGAGTGAAGAACTCATCAATGATGCAAACTTTTCTTTTGAAAAATATTTTAGTAATTATTTTGTCAACCTCTATAAACTAGTTTAGAAAAAAATAATAATCTAAACCCATTTTAGAATTAGTTTTTGTTAAAATGCAAAACAATGCAGATCAGAGAAGCATAAAAAAAGTCAAACATAGTAGAGTATAGTAGAGCCCCTTTGACTTGGTCGGTGAGGAAGAGAAGTTGAATCATTCCAGCTGGTTTACAACCATACATGAACACTGCAGCTTTTTCAGCTATGTGATTGTTGTTTTGCTGACCAAAGGAGCATTAGCCTATTAGATGGGTTATTCAGAAGCTAAACTAAATAAAGGCTGGTGTTCTGGTAATGATTGTTGTTCCCGCCCCTCCAGGGAGATTGGCTTCACCAGGCAGCTCCAGCAGCAAGCCCCCAGGCTCAGCTACTACTACCTGGGCTTCTACATCCACTCCTGCCCCAAGATGCGCTACAAGGTACAGCCTCCACACAGCCTCTAGCCTCCACACAGCCCTAACCTCCACACAGCCCTAACCTCCACACAGCCCTAACCTTCACACAGCCTCTAGCTTCCACACAGCCCTAACCTCCACACAGCCTCTAGCCTCCACACAGCCTCTAGCCTCCACATAGCCTCTAGCCTCCACATAGCCTCTAGCCTCCACACAGCTCTAACCTCCACACAGCCCTAACCGCCACACAGCCCTAACCTCCACACAGCCCTAACCTTCACACAGCCTCTAGCCTCCACACAGCCCTAGCCTCCACACAGCCTCTAGCCTCCACATAGCCTCTAGCCTCCACACAGCCTCTAACCTCCACACAGCCCTAACCTCCACACAGCCTCTAGCCTCCACACAGCCCTAACCTCCACACAGCCTCTAGCCTCCACACAGCCTCTAACCTCCACACAGCCTCTAGCCTCCACACAGCCTCTAGCCTCCACACAGCCCTAACCTCCACACAGCCCTAACCTCCACACAGCCCTAACCTCCACACAGCCTCTAACCTCCACACAGCCTCTAGCCTCCACACAGCCTCTAGCCTCCACACAGCCCTAACCCCCACACAGCCTCTAGCCTCCACACAGCCTCTAACCTCCACACAGCCCCAACCTTCATACAGCCCTAACCTCCACACAGCCCTAACCTCCACACAGCCTCTAACCTCCACACAGCCTCTAGCCTCCACACAGCCTCTAGCCTCCACACAGCCCTAACCCCCACACAGCCTCTAGCCTCCACACAGCCTCTAACCTCCACACAGCCTCTAGCCTCCACACAGCCTCTAACCTCCACACAGCCCTAACCTCCACACAGCCTCTAGCCTCCACACAGCCTCTAACCCCCATATAGCCTCTAGCCTCCACACAGCCTCTAGCCTCCACACAGCCTGTAGCCTCCACACAGCCTCTAGCCTCAACACAGCCTCTAGCCTCCACACAGCCCTAACCTCCATACAGCCCCAACCTTCATACAGCCCTAACCTCCACACAGCCTCTAGCCTCCACACAGCCCTAACCTCCACACAGCCTTTAACCTCCACACAGCCCTAACCTCCATACAGCCCTAACCTCCACACAGCCTCTAGCCTCCACACAGCCTCTAGCCTCCACACAGCCTCTAGCCTCCACACAGCCTGTAGCCTCCACACAGCCTCTAGCCTCCACACAGCCCTAACCGCCACACAGCCCTAACCTCCACAGAGCCTCTAACCTCCACACAGCCCTAACCTCCACACAGCCTCTAGCCTCCACACAGCCTCTAACCTCCACACAGCCTCTAACCTCCACACAGCCTCTAACCTCCATACAGCCCTAACCCCCATACAGCCTTCACATGACCTGTGCAAACCCCTGCTCCTCTCTTGGACGAGACATCTACAGAGATGGAGGAGGAGATGGAGATGGAGGAGATGCAGATGGAGGAGGAGATGGATAGAGATGGAGAGGAAGAGGGAGAGTGAAAAAGAGAGGGATAGACAGCATTAAAGGGTTGTCTGGTGTTTAACATCAGAATCAGTAACCCCTTCCCTCTCCGTCTCTCTCCCCCCCCCCCCCCTTCTGTGTCATTCACTAGGGCTGTCCCCAAATAAGATTTTCTTTGGTCGACCAAGACTCAACTAAAACGTCTGAAAATTGACTAATCGAACTTTGAAACGCTTTTTTTTAATTTATTTTTATAAAACGCACAAACATTTTCGCTATCTGACTCAATGGCTGCTGGACATTGCAGATTCAGCCGCTAATAGCCTACTAATAATAAGACTTGTATCACCAGTCTTGTAAGCCTGGTAACTTGTACAGAAGCAGCACCAGAGGGTTCTGAGCAGAACATCATGTCGTTCCGTCATGCTGGCAGTAAAGTAATCTGACAGGAAGTGAGGGTCTGAGCGCTAACACAGGTGTATATTCTGGAAGTACCGCACACACACACACACACACAAAGGCCAAGAATCTGTTAGACCAGAACAGCTGATTCCAACACAGTGAAGACAGAGACAGAGACCACACTGGGACGTGTCCACAGGAGGGGGCAGTGGAGAGACCACACTGGGACGTGTCCACAGGAGGGGGCAGTGGAGAGACCACACTGGGACGTGTCCACAGGAGGGGCAGTGGAGAGACCACACTGGGAGGGGCAGTGGAGAGACCACACTGGGAGGGGCAGTAGAGACCACACTGGGAGGGGCAGTAGAGAGACCACACTGGGACGTGTCCACAGGAGGGGCAGTAGAGAGACCACACTGGGACGTGTCCACAGGAGGGGGCAGTAGAGAGACCACACTGGGACGTGTCTACCCCTGGGACGCTCCAGCTGAGGACTGCTGGCCATGTTAGGTTCCCTCAGGGAGGACTGCTGGCCATGTTAGGTTCCCTCAGGGAGGACTGCTGGCCATGTTAGGTTCCCTCAGGGAGGACTGCTGGCCATGTTAGGTTCCCTGTTGTCAGGGGACCAGAAGCAGAGTGGCTAGCTTCTCTAACTTAGTCTGATATGTGAAACTTTAGTTGCAGACAACGGAGCAGATGAGGATACAGAGTCGTGTCTGTACATCCCTCTGTCTGGCGTGTGATCTCACCTCGCTGAGAAGGTGTGCTGTTTAGTGATTGTTTGGCTGCAGGCCTGTGGCTGCTCTCCCTACTGTCTGGTGTTTCCGTCCGAGGGTAGCTGCTGGCCTGCAGCGCTAGCCGGGCCCCTCCTGCCAATTCACACCTCGACCACGCTGCTCCATGTACTCTGGATTTACACCTCCTTACACCCCCAGGCTAGGACCAAGGCTGGGGCTAGGACCAGGGTTAGGAGCAGGGTGGGGTGCTAGGGACTGGAAGCAGGGCTGGGGGCTAGGAGGACCAGAACCTGAAGCAGGGCCTGGGAGCAGTGTCTGGGCTCTGGACTGGGGCTCAGCGCAGACCTTGGAACATTGCCAGGGCCTGGACTGGAGCCTGGAGCCTGTCTTCTCAGATCACTGCCTGGGACTGGAGCCATGGTGCTAGGCCAGGGCAGAGCATGGCCTGGCAAACTGATCCAGGATGGGACTTCCTGCTGGGGTCCTGCTGGCTGTATTCTGCTAGCTGTATTGTGCTAGCTGTAGTCTGCTAGCTGTAGTCTGCTGACTGTAATATGCCAACTGGAGTCTGCTAGCTGGAGTCTGCTAGCTGGAGTCTGCTATTCTGGAGTCTGCTATTCTGGAATCTGCTAGCTGTAGTCTGACAGCTGTAGTCTGCTAGCTGTAGTCTGCTGGCTGTAGTCTGATAGCTGTAGTCTGCTAGTTTAGTGTGCTACAGCTAATCTAAAACCAATGGACTCCTAAATATACAGCTCCTCACTTTTGTAACTGCCCATAGGCATAGAGAGGTGTGGAGAGTTGTGGACGTTGGCTAACCAGACTGATGGAAAAACACGTGATGAAATGAACGAGCTGGGGTTAGGTGGCGGCACTGGTCCATACAGCCTGAGCAGGGGATGAGAGATCAAACACTTCTTGTGAACACACACACACACACTGCCTGTGGGTGAGGGAGAGAGGGTTACATAAGTGGCTCTTACTCTTGTTGTTCTTGTTCTCTCTGAAAGACTGAGCCCAGGAAACCATTAAAGTTTCCACAGGGACCAAGAAAGGAAGAGTGAAAGAGGGAGGAAGGGACAGATGGAGAGAAAGGGGAGTGGCAAATGTGCCAGATGAGTAACGGAGGTAGATAAAGGAGTATTTGTTGCTAAGTAGAACTGAACTAGCTGTGGCTCCAGCTGCATCAGGACAGTACAGCTCTTGGTGTTCATCTGTGGTACACACACTCATATACACACACACACACCTGTACACACACCCATGCATGTACTGTACACTCACACACACACGCACACCTGTGCAAAGACACACGTCCACATATGAGCTCACTAACCTGTCTCCCCCTCGGCTTCAGACTGGAGATATTAGGAGATAGAGGGAGATCGAGGTAGACGGGTATGGTACTCAGTGTTCCAGTTCTCCTGTCCTTTGCCTAGGCCTCAGCACACACACACACACACACTCAGAGGGGCATGTTCAAGGGTTATCTACGTTCTAAGACACACAGTCCCCTTCTAGACCCTTACCCTTCTTTGTCTGTTATAAGCTTTTCGAAAGATGACTTGTGACTTTCCACTTTGTCTCATAATTTCAGTTTTGCAATCCTCCATCCTGTTTCATCCCTCCATCTCTCTCTCTCTCTTTCCATCCCTCTCTCTCTCTATCTCTCTCTCTCTCTGAGTCTCTGTCTCTCTCTCCCTGGAGCATCAGTGCCCAACCTAACCCTACAGGATGACAGTACCTTCTCCCCTCCTCTTTCTCTCTCTGATCAGGAGTGGAGGGCTGGTTGAGGTCCAGACAGACCAGACCTTGTTAGAACCCCTGTTATGTGCCTGCCCATTTTCTGTGGAGTTTATAAGCTAACCCCTCCCTCCCCCTCCTCGCTCGCTCCCTACCCCTCCTCACTCACTCCCCCTCCTCACCCCACCCCTCCTCACTCACTCACCCCCTCCTCACTCCCTCCCCCTCCTAACCCCCTCCTCACTCCCTCCCCCTCCTCACTCCTCCCCCCTCCTCACTCCTCCCCCCTTCTCACTCCCTCCCCCCTCCTAACCCCCTACTCACTCACTCCCCCTCCTCACCCCACCCCACCCCTCCTCACTCACTCACCCCCTCCTCACTCACTCACCCCCTCCTCACTCCCTCCCCCTCCTCACTCCCTCCCCCTCCTCCTCACTCCCTCCTCACTCCCTCCTCACTCCCTCCCCCTTCTCCCCCCTCCTTACTCCTCCTCACTCCTCCCCCCTTCTCACTCCCTCCCCCTCCCTGAATCACCCATGTGTGATTCAGGCAGGAGACCACACATACAGTCTCATAGTAGAAAGTGTTTTATGCCTCATAATCACCTGCCTCTGTGCCCTCTGTTGTGTTTTTAACAAATCATTAACGCCCCCCCCCTTAAGGGCTGCTGACAGGGTGAGGGGCAGGGGGCACCAGGTCAGGTCAGATGGTTGAGTCTTCTGGGAGGGGGCAGTGAACAGAGGGGTGAGAGTGTAGAGGTGGTGATGGGGGGAGCTAGTGTGGGGGGGTTGCCTCAGATGGGGGTAGACAGAAGGGGGAGGCCTGTCAGGGATAAGCAGCATCTAACAAACAGGAGACTGGAGCGGTAGGACTGGGGCTTAGGCAAAGACTAGATCTGCTGCTAGTGCCCCCCCCTCCTCCCCCATAGCCCTCCTCCCCCATAGCCCTCCTCCCCCATAGCCCTCCTCCTCCCTCCTCCCCCATAGCCCTCCTCCCCCATAGCCCTCCTCCGCCCTCCTCCCCCATAGCCCTCCTCCCCCATAGCCCTCCTCCCCCCTCCTGGACAGACAGGGGGAGATCTAGAGATAGAGGAACCCTATGAGCTGATGCTATGAAACGCTGCCCTTGGTTGCTGGCTTTGTTGAAACGCGATCCTGTAAAAATATTTTCTCCTCATTAACCTGTCATCCTGGGAGCCGTGACGACGGGGCTGGGGGGGGGGGTGAGGGGGGGGGGGATTAGGGGCTGTTACCATCCTGGAGGTTTTTATTAGTTTGAAGGTCATTGTGTGGTGATGTGTTGAGGAGGTGAAGGAGCCTGTGTTCCTGCTGGTCGAACAGCAGTGGTCAGTGTAACTCCCCTAGACAGGACCAGGACACACACACACACACAACTCACAGGGTGTGTTAGTGGCTTTCTGTTGGAATGTGTGGTGCATGCGCGGCATTCAATGTAAAGAAAGACATTGAGTTTGTTTGTTTAGGTGTGTGTTTGTATAGGTGTGTGTGTGTGTGTGTGTGTGAGAGTGAGAGCGTTTACATATGTCAGTCAGCAGTTTGGGGCCCTCAGCCTTTTCTGTGGACAAGTTGTGTTTTTAAGAGTCAGGGGAACATGAGGGGTGGGGGGGGGTGCGGAGGACACATGTCAGAACTAGTAGATGATGTTTATTGCTCTTTCACTTGAGTCAGTGAATGTGACCCTGGGTCAGAAAGCTGGCCCGGGTCCTGGCCTGGATGGGTCTGGAGCCCTGAAGCCTGGACTACTCTACCCTGAAGCCTGGAGCCCTGTACCCTGAAGCCTGGACTCCTCTACCCTGAAGCCTGGAGCCCTCTACTCTGGACTCCTCTACCCTGAAGCCTGGAGCCCTCAATCCTAGAGACCTCTACCCTGGACTCCTCTACCCTGGACTCCTTTACCCTGGAGCCCCTCTACCCTGGACTCCTCTACCCTGGACTCCTCTACTCTGGACTCCTCTACCCTGGAGCCCCTCTACCCTGGACTCCTCTGCCCTGGAGCCTGGAGCCCTCTATCCTGGACTCCTCTATCCTGGACTCCTCTACCCTGGACTCCCTATACCCTGGACTCCTCTACCCTGGACTCCTCTACCCTGGAGCCCCTCTTCCCCTACTCCTCTGCCCTGAAGCCCCTATACCCTGGACTCCTCTACCCTGGACTCCTCTACCCTGGAGCCCTCTACCCTGGAGCCCCTATACCCTGGACTCCTCTACCCTGAAGCCTGGACTACCCTGGACTCCTCTACCCTGGAGCCCCTATACCCTGGACTCCTCTACCATAAAGCCCTCAGCTAGGAAGAGATTACTGCAGTGCCTTCTAAAAGTCACACGGCTCACAGCTCCACGGAAGCTCTGATCTAGACAAACCCAGAGAGGCTTGTGTTGGAAGAGGTGGATTGTGACATACGCGCACATGCACACCCTCCCCCCCCACACACGCACCCCCCCCCCCCCCACACACACACACACACACCCCACACACACACACAGTGGGGAGATATGATCTGCAGGAAATCAACAGCAGATGTTGATGTGGGGGGGCGGCAGTTCCCTCTCAAGCCAAGCCCAGAGACACTCTCTCCTCCCCTAGGTGGTTAGGGTAGTGTAGCCTTTAGTAAGCCAGGGTTAGGGTAGTGTAGCCTTTAGTAAGCCAGGGTTAGGGTAGTATATTCTCTAGTAAGCCAGGGTTAGGGTAGTGTAGTCTTTAGTAAGCCAGGGTTAGGGTAGTATAGTTTCTAGAAAGTTAGGGTTGTGTAGTCTCTAGTAAGCCAAGGTTAGGGTAGTGTAGTTTCTAGAAAGCCAGGGTTAGGGTAGTGTAGTCTCTAGTAAGCCAGGGTTAGGGTACTATAGTTTCTAGAAAGCCAGGGTTAGGGTAGTGTAGTCTCTAGTAAGTCAGGGTTACGGTAGTGTAGTCTCTAGTAAGCCAGGGTTAGGGTAGTGTAGTCTCTAGTAAGCCAGGGTTAGGGTAGTGTAGTTTCTAGAAAGCCAGGGTTAGGGTAGTGTAGTCTCTAGTAAGTCAGGGTTACGGTAGTGTAGTCTCTAGTAAGCCAGGGTTAGGGTAGTGTAGTCTCTAGTAAGCCAGGGTTAGGGTAGTGTAGTTTCTAGAAAGCCAGGGTTAGGGTAGTGTAGTCTCTTGTAAGCCAGGGTTATGGTAGTATAGTCTCTAGTAAGTCAGGGTTACGGTAGTGTAGTCTCTAGTAAGCCAGGGTTAGGGTAGTGTAGTCTCTAGTAAGCCAGGGTTAGGGTAGTGTAGTCTCTTGTAAGCCAGGGTTAGGGTAGTGTAGTCTCTAGTAAGTCAGGGTTATGGTATTATAGTCTCTAGTAAGCCAGGGTTAGGGTAGTGTAGTCTTTTGTAAGCCAGGGTTATGGAAGTATAGTCTCTAGTAAGTCAGGGTTATGGTAGTGTAGTCTCTAGTAAGCCAGGGTTAGGGTAGTGTAGTCTCTAGTAAACCAGGGTTAGGGTAGTGTAGTCTCTAGTAAACCAGGGTTAGGGTAGTGTAGTCTCTAGTAAGACAGGGTTAGGGTAGTGTAGTCTTTACTGAACCAGAGTTAGGGTAGTGTAGTCTGTAGTAAGCCAGGGTTAGGGTAGTATTTTCTCTGTTTTGTTTTTTTGCCAAGTCTTCAATGCTCCTCCCTCAGGGCAGTAGACCATCTGATAGGTCCTTTCACTCTCTGTCTGTCTGATCGGCCTATCACTACCCGTTTGTCTCAGTGATGGAATTTAAGGTCGACATAGTGATGGAACGGAACGGCATTGTGACGTCAGGCTGGACACATTTTGTAATGATAGTCCCATCATGGTGCTCCTGCCTGAGTTCTCTCATGGTTGGAGGAATGGAGAGACCTGTTCTTACATGCTGATCTCTCTGGTTCTCCCTTCCCCCTTTCTCTCATTCTCCCTCTCATCCCCCTCTCCTCCACGCTCTGCATGGAAGTGTTCTGCTGGTACATAAAAAGTGTGACTAGAGGTTAATCACTCCATCTACACCTCCGTGGGTGTGTGTGTGTGTGTGTGTGTGTGTGGTGATGGAAGAGTCTATAGAGCTTCTGTGGACTGTGAAACTGTAGGTGAGTTGGGGGACGTCTGTCAGAGGTGCACCCCTGTTCCCCTCCAACCCTCCTCCCCTCTTCCCCTCCAACCCTCCTCTGCTCCTCCCCTCTTCCCCTCCACCCCTCCAACCCTCCTCTGCTCCTCCCCTCTTCCCCTCCACCTCTCCAACCCTCCTCCCCTCCTCTGCTCTTCCCCTCCACCCCTCAAACCCTCCTCCCCTCCTCTGCTCCTCCCCTCTTCCCCTCCAACCCTCCTCCCCTCTTCCCCTCCACCCCTCCAACCCTCCTCCCCTCCTCTGCTCCTCCCCTCTTCCCCTCCACCCCTCCAACCCTCCTCCCCTCCTCTGCTCCTCCCCTCTTCCCCTCCAACCCTCCTCCCCTCTTCCCCTCCACCCCTCCAACCCTCCTCCCCTCCTCTGCTCCTCCCCTCTTCCCCTCCACCCCTCCAACCCTCTTCCCCTCCTCTGCTCCTCCCCTCTTCCCCTCCAACCCTCCTCCCCTCTTCCCCTCCACCCCTCCAACCCTCCTCCCCTCCTCTGCTCCTCCCCTCTTTCCCTCCCCTCCTCCTCCCCTCTTCCCCTCCAACCCTCCTCCCCTCTTCCCCTCCACCCCTCCAACCCTCCTCCCCTCCTCTGCTCCTCCCCTCTTCCCCTCCACCCCTCCTCCGCTCCACCCCTCCTCTGCTCCTCCCCTCCTCCCCCCTGTTCCTCTTGTATGTGTCTGTTCCCAGAGAGTAGTACAGTGGGAGGACGGTTGTGGAAAGAGGCTGCACAGTTTCCACCCACTCTCCCTCACTACACCTAGGTTAGGGTGAGGGGTGAGGGGTTGAATGGAAGTGATCCCTCACTACACCTAGGTTAGGGTGAGGGGTGAGGGGTTGAATGGAAGTGAATGGTTGGGCCCCAATAAGATAGAAAACTGTGTGTGTGTGTGATGTTGCAGCAGACCCTGCCGTTACAGCGTATTCTGCTTGTGTGTGTTAGTGTGTGTTTGTTTAGAGTCCTGTTATCATCTCCAGAGCTCTGATAGGGTTAGGGTTAGCTCTGATAACATGGTTATGGTTAGCTCTGATAACACAGCCCTCATAAATCCACGCTGCTCCCTCCCCCCTCTCCCCCCTCTATCCCCCCTCTCCCTCCTCTCTCCCTCCTCTATCCCCCCTATCCCTCCTCTATCCCCCCTCTATCCCCCCTCTCTCTCCTCTCCCTCCTCACTCCCTCCTCTCTCACTCCTCTCCCTCCTCTATCCTCCCTTCTCTCTCTCCCTTCTCTCCTCCCTCCCCCCCTCTCTCCCTCCTCTCCCCTCCCTCCTCTATCCTCCTTAACCCCCTCCATCCTCCTTTCACCCCTCCCTTCTCTCCCTCCCTCCCCTCCTCCCTCCCCTCCTCTCCCCTCCCTCCCCCCCCTCTCCCTCCTCTCTCTCCTCTCCCTCCTCTATCCCCCCTCTCCCTCCTCTCTCCCTCCTCTATTCTCCCTCCCCTCTCCCTCCTCTATCCCTTCTCTCTCTCCCTTCTCTCCCTCCTCACTCACTTCTCTCCCTCCTTTCTCTCCTCCCTCCTCTCCCTCCTTTCTCTCCCTCTTCCACTCTCCTCCCTCCTTTCTCTCCTCCCTCCTCTCCCTTTCTCCCTTCTCTCCCTTCTCTCTCTCCTCCCCCCTCTCCCCCCTCTATCCCCCCTCTCCCTCCTCTCTCCCTCCTCTATCCCCCCTATCCCTCCTCTCTCCCTCCTCTATCCCCCCTCTCTCTCCTCTCCCTCCTCACTCCCTCCTCTCTCACTCCTCTCCCTCCTCTATCCTCCCTTCTCTCTCTCCCTTCTCTCCTCCCTCCCCCCCTCTCTCCCTCCTCTCCCCTCCCTCCTCTATCCTCCTTAACCCCCTCCATCCTCCTTTCCCCCCTCCCTTCTCTCCCTCCCTCCCCTCCTCCCTCCCCTCCTCTCCCCTCCCTCCCCCCCCTCTCCCTCCTCTCTCTCCTCTCCCTCCTCTATCCCCCCTCTCCCTCCTCTCTCCCTCCTCTATTCTCCCTCCCCTCTCCCTCCTCTATCCCTTCTCTCTCTCCCTTCTCTCCCTCCTCACTCACTTCTCTCCCTCCTTTCTCTCCTCCCTCCTCTCCCTCCTTTCTCTCCCTTTTCCACTCTCCTCCCTCCTTTCTCTCCTCCCTCCTCTCCCTTTCTCCCTTCTCTCCCTTCTCTCTCTCCTCCCTCCTCTCCCTCCTTTCTCTCCCTCTTCCACTCTCCTCCCTCCTTTCTCTCCTCTCCTCCCTTCTCTCTCTCCTCTTTCTCCTCCCTCAATTCTCTCCTCCCTCCTCTCCCTTCTCTCTCTCCTTCCTCCTCCCTCCCCCTCTCTCTCCTCTCCCTCGCTGTTTTCATCTCTTTGTTTGGATCTGTCTCCTCCTTCACAGCTCAGTTTATACAGTACTTGCTGTCTGCTTTAAAAAGGTGTTGATGATGACTAACACTCTCCCCATTCTGCCCCCCCCACAGGGCCAGTACCTGCCTGCAGACCTACTGTGCCCGGAGACGTATGTGTGGGTTCCTATAGAGCGCTGCCTTCCCCTGCTGGAGCAGGCCCTGTACTCGCGCTTCCACCTGGACCTAGACGCAGGTCACACATACACACATATATATATATATACACACACACTCACACACACACACACACACACACAGGGTGATGGTGGACATGCTGTTCTAGTTCAGCTGCAACCCTACCCAGCATGCTCTGCATGGGGGCAGCCTGGTGGGATCCAGCCCATCCCCTCGGTCCTGACCCTCGCCCGCCCAGAGCAGCCCTCTATCCACGCGACCCCTGACCTCACAGCAGCATGTCATCGGTCGTCCGGTGGTCCTGGGGGGGGTCTAGGTTGGAGCGGATGTTTGGACTGTCAGACTAGGGTCTGGTCTGGTCAGTGTTACTCTTGTCAGGGACAAGGTGGACTGCTGCTGCATGTTCTCCCTCTGACAAACCTTCCAATGGGGGAGGGAGAATCATCTTCATGTTGGTGATGGATTGACAGGAATATCACTGTTGTTGCTCAATCTGGTGCAAACAGCAGTCTACACACTCATCACTACACACACACACACACACACAGCACTACACCCACAGATGTAACAGACATGCTTGACCCTGACCTCTGACCTCCCCGTTTGACTCAGCAGGGGAGCACATGTGGACATGCTGGAACACACATGAAGGAATTCTACCATCTTTTCTACCATTCACATCTCTGCTTCTCTACCAATCCCATTGGTAGAGAAGCAGCCTCCCCAGCCTCCCCATCCCCCCCAGCCTCCCCAGCCTCTGCATCTGGTGTCCTTAAAGCTAGACTGGGCTGGTGAACGGTGTGTCTGAAGGATGACGAGGACGACAAACATCATGAATCTATGAACACATTATGATGTGTTACTCTGCCTTATCTTACCGTGTGTGTGTGTGTCCGTGCAGGTGATGCGCGGGTGCTGAAGGATGTGGGCCGGGCCCTGGTTCTGTATAAGAGGAGCATCATGCTCTACTCTGCCTACAGCCGTAAGCGCCGGGGCTGCTGTGACGAGGAGGAGGTGGAGCAGTACGCAGCACTGGTGGGACAGACCTGTGCTGAGAGGATGTTGCTGTACCGCGCCTAGCAACACAGCCACTCCCTCCTCTTCCACCTCTACAACCCCTCTGTGTCTGTCTGTCTGTCTGTCTGTCTGTCTGTCTGTCTGTCTGTCTGTCTGTCTGTCTGTCTGTCTGTCTCTCTGTCTCTCTGTCTCTCTGTCTCTCTGTCTTTCTGTCTTTCTGTCTCTGTCTGTCTCTGTCTGTCTGTTTCTGTCTCTCTCTGTCTCTGTCTCTGTCTTTCTCTGTCTCAGTGTGTGTGTACTACTTCACTGTAAAGCCTCACCAAGCTTAGCTCTCCTCATATAGGCCCAACCATGTATGTACCATGTATGTGCATGTTACTCACCTGTCAGTCTGTGTACCTTGTTTCCAAATCAGCAGTGTTCCATCTGTCACATGTTCCAATGAAAACTCCAGCCACAGTTTCAGGGTACACTTCCTACCAGTGGAATGGTAGGTAGTGGTTCATAGTATTGCATTTATGACTTCATGATATTCATTAGTAGCGGTGGACAGATGGCAGTTCAGCAGCAGTGCTGCAGTAGTACCCGTGAGGGACCCGGAGCTGCCATGCCACCAAAACCAGGCACAACAAAACTAAATGGTCTCGTTGATTTGTGAAAAACATTGTATTCTTGTTTCTGGTTTCATATATAGAGCTTTATTTGTGGTTGTTTTATTATCCATAATTTTCTTGTTTCAACAAATAAAATAACTGAGATCCAGCTCCAGTCTGCTGCCTCTTCATGCAGGTTCATGAAGACACTCACACACACACACACACACTCTGGATAAGAGCGTTTGCTAAATGACACACATCCACACACACACCCACACCAAGCCACACACACACACCGAGCCACACACACACAAAGTCAAAAGAGATTTCATATTCTCAGTACAACCCAGGTTCATTGTGGCATGGCAGGCACCAACTCTGTAGTGTCGAGCGCTAACCCTAACAGTGTTGTAGCTCTCCAGAGCTATTGTGTTCTGCCATGTCCCTCTGAACTTCGGTCATGATGGTCACTTTGTCAAAGCTCTTCCATGTCTAGATGTTGTATACATTTAATAAAAAGTTCCTGGTGAGAGAACTCTCCCTGAAGGCTTCTCTTACCTGCTCCAGCTCATACTGCACATCTGCTCTGTCACAACTCCACAACACTTGCTGATAAGTGATCGATAACGAGGGCTGTTTTGTTACTGATAGGAAACATGATCGAAGTTGCTAAGAGTCAAGTCTAACAGTCTGGACTGTTCAGGACTACAAGCTTGTTCTCCTGAATCTACAGTTGACTCGTTCCTGCTTCCTCCATCTAGAAGTTTAGTTTCCAGTTCACAACTTTGGCTAAGAATGGTCCCATTATCACAATGTTACCCTCTAAACACTTCAGCATGGTGATGTGAGTCTGAGGCTGGTGTTGAGGTGGATAGAATGACCCAGAGGAGAGAGGAATGAGGGATCCTGAGACATGAACACATGTGGGACTGATGGAGGGAAAAAACTAAGAAGGAAATCAATCTACAGCCTCACTCTACAGAACAATCTAGTCTGTAAAGTAGAATAATATACACAGCCTATGCCTATTTTGAGTATATTACTACTGATGTTCATCAGTAGTATTTACAGAATGTTCACAGAGAAGGACAGAAAGTATTTATGCTTTTGTTTAATCTAAAACATTTAAATGAAAATAAAATCTACACTTTAAAAAAGATGGAAGCTGCCCGGAGTTGAAATGTGGAGTTGCAGAGGGATGTGACATCACATCCTGACATCACATCCTGGACCAAATGCACCAATGTCAGGTGAGCTGTTGTCTGCAGGTTGTTTGAACAGCTAGCTGAATAAAGAACTGTTCTTTCAATGGTTTCCTGTTGGTAAACAACTGTCAGCATGTTGTTTCATCTTTCTGCCCCCGTTTCTGAGTTTAACTTTCTCTATTCAGGATTTCTTTCAACAACTGCAGGGGCACAATCTAAACACAGTACTCAGTCTGTGTGTGTCTGTACAAACACTGTTTACTCTGAGTCTACTCTGAGTACGTGTGGGCTGGTCACCTGCTTTGATTGGCTCCCACCTCGGAGTAATGTGAATGTAGTGTTAGATGTTATGGCGTTCTGGTGTTTCTGTGCATGCCTGTCAGTGGATGTGGGTATGTGTGGGAGAGTGTGTGTGTGTGCTGCTTCCCAGTGTGTTTGTGTGTTCTGGTGTTCCTCTGCCAGCGGAAGCTCCAGGCTGGAGGAAGTGCTGCACTGCTTTGTGATCCAAGCCCCCGGAGCACAAAGCACCCTAACCCTACCCTAACCCTAGCCCTTTCTGAGGGGGATTAACTGAGGGACGGGGGAGCCCTCTCACCCTGGGCCCCTGTCACACAGATTCAACACACCCTCCCTGACTCTCCACTGTCCTGTCTCTGTCTCCCTCTGTGTCCCTCCCTCTGTCTGTCTGTCTGTCACTCCCCCCTCTATCTCTCCCCCCCTTTCTCTTTCTCTCTCCCCCTCACTCTTTCTCACCCTCTCTCTCTCTCTCCCCCTCTGTCTCTCTCTGCCTTTGTCTTGTCCCTCTCTCCCCCCCTCTCTATCTTTCTCTCTCTCCCCCCCTTCTCTCTCTCTCTAAAATGCATGGACATGTGGAAGCTTTGTAGACAGCCAGCGTTAAAGCGATTAGTCAAAGTTATTAAAGAAGCATAAAGATGGGACTGACATGTTTCCAAGTTATTATTGTTGTCGTGGTGACAATTAATGAAAGAAATAACCCCAAAATGTCTTAAGGACCTAATCTTCCTTAATCAAATATGAGGTTTAGCTGCTTGTGAAGCTTGGATTTGATTTTAAAGCATCTCACCTCGTTTTTCTTGATTAGATGATTTGAGGGGGAATCTAGAAGATTTGTATTGAATGTTATAAACTGTGAAAATCCTCCGTTTTTAATCAGTGCAGCAACCAGTCAAAATAAACATACAGCTACAGCCCTCTCTCCTCTCTTGGCCTGACTGTTTACTCGAGCCTTTCTTCTCTCTCAATCTCCTCTCCCCCCTCTCCACCTCTCCCCCTCCTCCCCTGCCTCTCCCACCACCTCCTCACACCCTAACCCAGCTCGAGGGGAGGCCCCTCTCCCCCTCCTCCCCTCCCCACCAAGCCCATGAAACCAAGAGTCCATGTTTGCGTAGCTGTAAATCCTGCCCTCCTGAATGCCCCTGTTGTGTGGAAGGAGCTTGGCATCGCCACGGGAACCTGCTGTTTGAGGGGAGCTGGCCCTGAGAGAGCAGAAATGTCTCAACAATTAAGACAATACAAACAGTGATATTTACGGCTGCTCGGCGCGGTGGGGTGAGTTAACTCCAGCAGCATAGTGGGGGAATCGGAATTTGTTTTACTATGAGACTTCATGCTGCTTTTCTTTGTTTGGGAGGTTTACGTTTTTTTCACCTCCCGTCTTGTTGTTGCCAGTCAGTGCTGTTTTAAACATATTTACATTTAGTCATTTAGCAGACGCTCTTATCGAGAGCGACTTACAGTAAGTACAGAGACATTCCCCCGAGGCAAGTAGGGTGAAGTGCCTCGCCAAAGGACACAACGTCATTTGGGGAATAGATCCAGTAACCTTATGATTTCTAGCCCAACTCCCTCACCGCTCAGCCATCTGACTCCGGAATATATTGATATTTCTGTGTACCGCAAAGGTTCTGCAAATATACCATCATATAAACCATCATATAATTATCTCCATTGTAAAATCAACAAGCATATGACTGTTCAATCTTATTAAATTCCCTTGGTAGAGGCAGGCCTCTGCCTTACTCTCTGTCTGCGTCTCACTGCCTCTCCTCCTCTCGGCTAGAGGCAGGTCTCTCTGTCTATCTACTAGAGGCAGGTCTCTCTCTGCCTCTCTCTGCCTCTCTCTGCTAGAGGCAGGTCTCTGCCTCGGTCTGTGCACTTTTTCATCCAAGCCCCAGTTAATGTTGTAATCTCAGCTGGATCTCACATCTGTGCTGTAAAGACGACCATGTTACTACTGATACTAATAGACCATTATACTAATAATATGCTGTTTTTCCAACAGTGCCTATTGTTCAGCTGATCGTGTTTCAGCTAAATCCTTTCACAGTGTGCTTAATGGAATCGTTCTGTTTCCACTACAAATGAGCAGAAATGAAAGGGCCTGAAAAAGTGGGGATGTTTTGCTCAATAATAAATCTACCTTTTGAAACTTTTGTAAAAAAGACTGTAAGAAACAATTTGTTACCAAAAAAAACTTTTAAAAAGCACCTTATGAACATTTTATTCACATTCTTTTTTTCACCTTTTAGAAACGTTTGGGATTTCAGGGTCCTCTGTTTTCACTGTCTGTGAGAACCATTCAAATGAATGGTCATTACCCGGCTTCCACAGAGCTTGATAACAACCCATTCATTTGAATCAGGAGTGCTGGACAGGGAAACAGGACAGGGGCTCTCGAGGACCAGGAGTGAACACCCCTGTCCTAGGGGTTCCCCCCACACATCAGGATTTCTGATTGCAAATATACAACATGTTGAATATTTAGGATTCGCGATCGGGGCGCCACCGACGTCACTCTTGACACACCTCACACCAAGGGAACATCTGATAAAATAATCTGTAGAACCATCAAGATAATCGGGACGTTACTTAGGATTGTCCGAAGGGCCGAAATCGGCCCGATTATCCTGTAGTGTGTCCCCAGCATTAGTCCCGAGGGGGAAACGCTGCTCAGCCCAGACCTCTGCTCTCTGTCACGGCCGTGCCCCCCTGTTGTTTTTGGTTTTGCCCTGCCCTAGTGTTTCCCTGTCATTGTCTACACCTGTGTGTCGTTTGGTTCGTGTGTATTTAGGTTCCTGTTTTGTGTCCATTCTTTGTCTTGTCCTTACTACCCTTTGTCCCTGCGAGTGCCCAGTTTGTTTCCTGTTTTTTTGAGTAATAAACCCTTTCGTTCCACCATGCCTGCCGACTCTCGTGCATTTGGGTCCTACCCCACCTGTTGCCGGGACACTCTCATCCCACCACTTCGGCTCCAGTCTGCTCTGAGGGAGGTCATGGTATCCACAGCAGCAGGGGTAGGTGCAGGGATAGGGGTATGGATATTTGTAGTTGAATGGGTAGGGTGACTATTTGTTGGATGGAGGAGAGGGGGGGGAAGAGGAGAGGTGAACTGAGTAGAGGGGAAGGGAGAAGAGGAGGTGAACGGAGGTCACTGACCAGCCTGGTCTGAATAGGGTCCATTTCCAGATGCCTGGTGTTGTGTAACTGAGTTAGTAGTCCCAGCCTGATGTTGTGTAACTGAGTTAGTAGTCCCAGCCTGATGTTGTGTAACTGAGTTAGTAGTCCCAGCCTGGTGTTGTGTAACTGAGTTAGTAGTCCCAGCCTGGTGTTGTGTAACTGAGTTAGTAGTCCCAGCCTGATGTTGTGTAACTGAGTTAGTAGTCCCAGCCTGGTGTTGTGTAACTGAGTTAGTAGTCCCAGCCTGGTGTTGTGTAACTGAGTTAGTAGTCCCAGCCTGGTGTTGTGTAACTGAGTTAGTAGTCCCAGCCTGGTGTTGTGTAACTGAGTTAGTAGTTCCAGCTTGGTGAGGTCACAGCACTGCTGCACACTACACACCCCCTCCTCTGGTGAACTAGTAACACCCACCACAAATCCCTGTCTGGCCACAGGACTTGCTGAATGTGCACAAAGTGCAGGAGGAGGGTGGGAGCTGAAGGAAGCAGAGGGAGAATAGTGGGCTGCCATGCAAACCAAATGCACCTTTTGTATATTTGATTTTTTCCAAGTCCATAGTGAAAAAAAGGAAGAAATGGAGAGAAATCCACATTGCTGGCCGGGGCGCTTGTTTCGTTTGGCTGTTATTCCCAGTACAGTTCCAACCAATCATTATACAGGAATCCAGACAAAGGGGGGAAAAGAAACTGCCTCGCGCTCCATCTCTCTCTCCCCCTCTATCCATCTCTCTCTCCCTCTCTATCCATCTCTCTCTCCCCCTCTATCCATCTCTCTCTCCCTCTCTATCCATCTCTCTCTCCCCCTCTATCCATCTCTCTCTCCCTCTCTTTCCCTCTCCTTCTCTTTCCATCTCTCTCTCCCTCTTTCCCTGTCTTTCTCCCTCTCTCTCTTTCCATCTCTTCCCCTCTCCCTCTCCTTCTCTCTCTCCCTCTCCCTCTCTCTCTATGGTCAGGGTTCCTCTGTGGGCAGTGTGGTGGTTTGGGGATGGAGGAATCAAGCCTTCAATAAACAGGAGCCTGGAGACTGAGAGGGGCTCTTCCTGCTGCAACCACATTACTAGAACCTCTTTACACAACACTAACCGAACCCTAGAATCCTCTAAACTAACCCAGAACCCTCTAACCTAACTCTAGAACCCTCTAGACGACCTTTGAGAGACCTGCTATCCCAGGATACCTGTGGGCGTGGTTGCCGTTGGTTTGTTTATTTACCCGGCCGTGTTGTCCACATAGTGTTAGCAAGCATGGCAGAGGCACCACGAAAGAGGGCGAAAAACTACAGTTTCCATCATGAATGGGAGGAGGAATTCATCTTTACCTTGGTAAAAGACAAGAGTGTGTGTATGTTGTGCCACCAGCCACAGGCACTGTCTAAGCGAGGGAATTTGGAGCGGCACCACAACACTAACCATCCGAAATTCAAAGACTGCTATCCACCAAAGAGCGCAATCCGCGCCAAAAAAGTTCAGGAGCTGAAAGTGGAGTTGAAGGCTCAACAGTCGCTTTTCTCACAACCTGTTGGTCCTACAACAGTGACACGAAGGATCGAGTTACTGTCGGATAACGTTGGTCAACAGGTGTTGGAGGACTTGTCACTCTGTGAATATTTTTCACTGCAGTTTGATGAATCGCTGGATGTAATGGACACGGCTCAGCTTGTTGTATTTGTCAGAATGGCTTTCCAGGACTTTACAACAAAGGAGGACTTCCTCACTCTTCTCCAATTAAAAGAGAGAACGAGAGGTGAGGATATTTACAACGTTTTTAAAAGCTATGTTCGTGAAAAGAACATCCCCATTCAGAAACTGGTGGCAATCACTACCGATGGGGCACCGGCAATGTGCGGTGTGCACGCTGGTTTTATAGCACTGTGCCGTAATGATCCGGATTTCCCCGACTTCATGAAGTATCACTGTGTGATTCATCAGCAAGCCTTGGCTGGGAAAGTTGTGGACTTTTCTCATGTCATGTCACTGGTGGTCAAAGTGGTAAACTCGATTCGAGCAAAAGCGCTTCAGCATCGCTTATTCAAGGCGTTATTGGATGAGCTCGATTCGGCGTATGGAGACCTGCTTCTGCATGCTGATGTCAGGTGGTTGAGTCGCGGAAAAGTGCTGCAGCGATTTGTTGACTTGCTGCCTGAGATTAAGACGTTTCTGTCGAAAAGGAACGAGGAGCACGAGGAACTTTCAACGGATGCGTGGCTACTGGACCTGGGGTTTCTGACGGACCTAACCGGAAAACTGAACTCGCTCAACCACGAACTCCAGGGAAAAGACCGGCACCTCCTCCACATGATCAGCGCAGTGAATGCGTTCAAGGCCAAACTCTGTGTCTGGACCACGAATCTGAGGAAAGGGACGCTGACAGACTTTACAAACCTGGAAAAAATGTCACAGTCCATCAAAGACTCTTCTGACTTTCACCCTGAGCAGTACTGTGTGCACCTGGACAAACTGGCAGCGGAGTTCAGTCGACGTTTTGGTGAGTTAGAAATCATGAAGGATATTGCTGCATTTCTTTCAAACCCATTCCTGCCTATTAATACAGAGGAGGTTGCAGACCAATTCGAGAAAGCATTTGCTTTGCCAAGTGGAGTGGACATGGAGATGCTTGATTTGCAAAATGACATTGAGCTGAAAGCCAGGTCAAGGGACAGTGACTTTTGGGGACTTCTCAGCCGAGAGAAGTTTCCTCTCCTCAGTGCATGTGCACTAAAAGTGAGTGCCTACTTTGGATCGACCTACCTCTGTGAAATGGCATTTTCACAGATGAAAATCACCAAATCCAAGTACAGGAGCCGGCTTACTGACAGACACCTCACAGACTGCCTCAGACTGGCTGTCTCTGCTTATGAGCCAAACTACAAGGCACTCACAGACAGTGTTCAGTCACAGCCATCACACTGACTTGTCACATGAGAAATTTGTCAGTGTTGTGTTGTAACTTCAGTTTATAAATAAAACCGTTCATATCCAGCCTGCTCATTGCAAGTGTTTTTTCTTGTTCATATTGTTCACAAAGTGTTTGATTTCATTCAATTACAATAAGGCCAAATATAAAGTTAAGTTGTAAGTTCAGTCTGGAGTCTGTTCTGTCTCTCAACGCCTCAATAGGTAGATCTTCGGGTCACCAAGGCAAAGGTCGGTGATCTTTGGCCTAAAAAGGTTGGTGACCACTGCTCTAACCAAACCATAGAACCCTGTAACCTATCCTTAGAATCCAAACCCAAAGCTGGGGGATCTACTGCTGGTCCCTTCCATCGCCAGACTTTCAGCTGGGCCAGCAGGGGATGGAGGACTGGTCTGGGACAAAGGACTGGTCTGGGACAAAGGACTGGTCTGGGATGGAGGACTGGTCTGGGATGGAGGACTGGTCTGGGACAAAGGACTGGTCTGGGATGGAGGACTGGTCTGAGATGGAGGACTGGTCTGGGATAGAGGACTGGTCTGGGATGGAGGACTGGTCTGGGATGGAGGACTGGTCTGGGACAAAGGACTGGTCTGGGATAGAGGACTGGTCTGGGATAAAGGACTGGTCTGGGATAGAGGACTGGTCTGGGATAGAGGACTGGTCTGGGATAGAGGACTGGTCTGGGATGGAGGACTGGTCTGGGTTCTCCCTCACACACCCACACACACCTCACTGGCAGTAAAATAAATTGTGAGGCCCCCAACCCCCCTGGTGTGAGGTAGTGTCTCTCTGCTTCGCCCTATTGCTGTCTGAGGGGTATTCACTTTCAAACACACGTCCTGTTTTACACAGATAGTTTCCTTCATTCACCAATTCGTCACCACTGTGGATAACTTGTTCTCAATCTAGCCTACCTGGCTAAATAAAGGTTCAATAAAAAATATTAGGTCTCAACATTTAAAGGAGACATGACATGAAAACTTCATTTTATTAGGTTATTTAACATTAATATGAGTTCCCCTAGCCTGCCTTTGGTCCCCCAGTGGCTAGAATTTTCAATAAGTCTAAACCAAGCCCTGCTGTTCTTCTCCGCCTTTGACAAAATGAAGGCTCAAATGCTCTGTTTGAAAATCTCCTCCTAGTGACGTAGATAGAAAGAAGGTTACCTCCCCTCTCTCTGCTTTGCCCGCCCAGATCATCTTGCCCACCCATGAGAAACTGAGCTACCACATATCGGTTTTTCCTGGAGAGACATCATGGCGAGCAAACAAACGAAGCATAACAGTTGCTCAGTGCTTGAATGTACAAATCAAAACAAAAGTATTTTTTTAGTTCCTTCATCCAAGCTTCTGCACTTCTTAATTTGATTTTCGCTAGAATTGCGCCGACACAACTTCACAAAGTTTTGTATGTCTGCGCCAAACATTTCAGTCTCTACTGTTTCCTCAACTTGAACCAATACAAAACTGGCCTTGCTGAAATAAAATTCTGGATCATCACTAACTCTCCTTGGTCAAGCTACAAACCTTGGACAAGTAAGTTAACTAACGCTATATCATTTTTTTGCGTACTGTATATGGTTACCTAGCTTGCTACCCTTTAGAATGTGGCTGTAACATTATCTCTGCAGCTAACAGCTGAGTTACTGTTGCTAATGTAAAGATAGATGGCATCAAGTGTGTGTGTGAATACAAACGCTGTAACGCCAGTGTTGTACACTACTTTGTTATTTGGATAACCGTTCTGCTGTTGGTGTTATGGCGCGTGATATCCGCCTTTCTCTTCATTGAAATGACTATGAGTGTGCACCTCTGCAAACCAAGGTGATCAGATGAGAATGGCTAAATTCGAGGCATCTTACAGCAACGGGGGCTACGAGCCATTGCGATACATCCGTTGTAAACATTAGCGCATGTTGCCGCCCCTCTCCTCCTCATTAGCATTTAAAGCTACAGACACCAAAACAGCACGTTTTGAGGAAAGCTCATTGTGGGACTGCTGGTAGTGCCTATAATTCTGCACCATGGCTGAATTTCAGGAAAGAGACTTCAGATACAGTATTAGGGGACCACTAAGGCTAAGGTTGTTAGTTTCCTCCAGGATCACAATGACTCTTATTGAGTGACTTGTTGCTCTTGTAGGTTAGTTCTTGTACTCGCTGTGAAATATTTTACTATTGATTGTTCTTCTACAGGTACAGTCTTGCACTTTTTTGTGGTTTATGTTGTTTTAATTTGTAACTTGTATAACTGCATGCTCTTATGGGTCTTCCCTTTTGGCACTTGTTTAGTTTTTTCACAATGTATGCTTCATGTTTTGGCTGCTTGCAATGTTTGGGACTACCTCGTTGTTATGATCAGTGACCTATGCTCTTTTGTAAAGCTCTCTCTTGGAAGTCGCTTTGGATAAAAGCGTCTGCTAAATGCATAAATGTAAATGTAAGGACTCTCTCTCTCTCTCTCTCCCTCCCTCTCTACAAGTAAACGAAAGGACTTCAGAAGCTCTTCTCTCTCATTTCTTTTTTTTGTGGTTAAATGCGGCGGAACATTTTATAGTCTGGCAGAACAGAGGTGGATGTTTTCCCCTGGGCGGCCTGTGGATGTCCCCTGACTGTGGACAGCACACATTCCTGGGCAGGCAGTCTAAATCCCTCCATTGATTTGGTGCGAGAGCCTTCTGACCTCTGGAATACATTAGCAAACTATCCCAGAAATTATCCCTGTGGAGATGTAACTGACGTTTTAGAAGAAATCGAGGGCGTATGAAGGATTATAGGGGCCAAAACGATATAAATACATAAATAATTAAATAATTTAATGGTTAAATACTTGGATAAATACATAATTAAATACCACAAAGCTTAAATAAATGAGTAATTACATAATTAATGCCTAATTGACATGCAAAATAAATAAATTACAAATTAAATGAGACACTTAATATATAAATGTTACATGTATTTGTGTGTATATATATATATAGATTTACGTTTTCATGTGTTCACATTTATTTTTTTATACTTACATTTTTTTATTTATATTTATCCATGGTGAAACTTGCTGCAGCTAAATAAATCTGTCGTCCCCTGTCACCAAGTCAGGAAGCTGGTTAACCCACTATACAACAGTTCAGGGACCCAAATTTGATATCAACTTTGGCAGGGACATCAATAGGTAATGCTAGCGCCCAACATTTTTTTTCCATGCATTTAAGCACAAATACAGCTTTCTTGCAGTTCATGTAATATTGTTTTTATGTTTTAGTCCAAATAAAACGATCGGTAGGCCTATCATTTAGAAACCTTCTTTATTTATGTTTTCTTAGCCTACCTCAATTGTGACTTGTGTACCGACTGCAGAGTCCCACACCTGGACCTCTGTGTATGTGCTGCAGTGGCTATTTGGCTCAGAAGAGCTCAGAAGAGCTAAGCGCTGACATGGAATACTGCGTGCATCGGTTTGTGTTTTCGGTAAACTGCTTTAATTTGACAAGCGTTGATTGGGATACAGCATTTATTTTTTCAGGGATTATCAATCTAAATTAATGCATGGACTAAAAGTAAATTGATAAAACTCAAACGTTAGATTTTACTGAGGCACAGCAGATTTATACTGGTGCACGTGCCCCAGGAAGAAGGGTCTAACGACGCCCCTGAATTGGCAGTTGCCTTAATCTCTGGGTCACAGTTGAAAAATGTACCTAAGGAAGATCTACGCAGCTTTATATCTTTGTGAATGATGCATTCACATGTGTTTGATGCATATATGTGGTGTTGGTGGTCGGGATGGGGAGAACAGTCGTCATGGTCACGGGCTAGCGGCCTCACCAGCAACCCCCCCCCCCCTCGGCGGGGACACATGGTACTACGCCCCCCAACAGCACGCCACACCACAGGACCCCCTCTCACACCAGCCAGCCAGCCTGGCACCCAGATGGAGGATGCTCACCACACACACACAGGCGGGCACACACAAACACACTCATACACACAGACACACTCATACAATCATACACACACACACACACTCATACATGCAGACATTGACACAGACACACTGACAAAGACACACACAGTCACACAAATACACGCACGTGGACACACACAAAAGCATAAAACATGATCACTTCATGGAAATGTAATACACATTCAAATCCACTCAGTAAACAACTCTAACCACAAAAAACCTCCTCTCTCAGGGTAGCAAACACAGTGAATAAACATGCCCAGTCATCAGATCGTTCAGTGAGAAAGCATCATCAGCTAAGATGAGCAAACTACAATCAATAAATAAACATGAGGAATGAGTTAGGGTTCCCTGAACTGGACAACAACTTTCCACTCTGGCCTGTGTCCTAATCTGGCCCTGTAGAATTCTGTTGAAATGAGACAAGCTGCAGACTGTTGCCTGTCTAATCAGAGGGGAACATTCCCCCATGTGATGGACACACACACATCCGATCAATATTTGGACATTCTGGAATGATCCCTGATAAGAAGCCAGTGTTAGAGAGTTGATTTCCCCCGTGTTTGCACATAATCACTTTCCACATGGTCAGCTGGGGAAGCGGGGTCTACTACAACAGTCTCTGGTTGGTCTCTGCTGGTGGTCAAGAACCAGGATTCCCAGGCCCTATACTCTCCCTATCCTCCCTCCTCCTCCCCTTTCTCCTCTCCTCTGCCTGGTTAATGTTTACAGGTTTATTGAACCGCCTCTTTAGGCTAATGGAAGACTAACAACATGATTGTGATTAGCACATCAAGCCTGAGCCTGGCCAGAGAACAATTTGGCTCCTCAATCTGCAAACTGCTAAATGACTGAATGATGTAAACTAAACAAACCAGAGGTGCTCTGTATTGTCACCCTCTCTGATTCACCCCTCTCTCCCCCTCCCCCTCACTCACCCTCCCTCCCCCTCCCCCTCACTCACCCTCCCCTCACTCCCCCTCTCCCCCTCACCCTCTCTCCCCCTCTCTCTCCCCCTCCCCCTCACTCACCTTCCCTCCCCCTCCCCCTCACTCACCCTAACCCTCCCTTCACTCACCCTCTCTCCCTCTCTCACCCTCACCCACTCTCACCCTCTCTCACCCTCCCCTCACTCCCCCTCTCCCCCTCACCCTCTCTCACCCTCCCCTCACTCACCCCCCCTCCCCCTCACTCACCCTCCCCTCACTCACCCTCTCCCCCTCACCCTCTCTCACCCTCTCTCACCCTCCCCTCACTCCCCCTCTCCCCCTCACCCTCTCTCACCCTCACCTCACTCACCCTCTCCCCCTCACCCTCTCTCACCCTCTCTCACCCTCCCCTCACTCACCCCCCCTCCCCCTCACTCACCCTCCCCTCACTCACCCTCCCTCACCCTCCCCTCACTCTCACTCTCCCTCTCCCCCTCACCCTCTCTCACCCTCCCCTCACTCACCCCCCCTCCCCCTCACTCACCCTCCCCTCACTCTCCCTCTCCCCCTCACCCTCCCCTCACTCTCCCTCTCCCCCTCATTCTCTCTCACCCTCACCTCACTCCCCCTCTCCCCCTCACCCTCTCTCACCCTTTTTTTTCATTTCCTCATATTATCTTCTTCTGTCTGACCTGTCTTTCTTTCAGGGATGGTAAATGTGCTTCACACTCCTACAAAAACAAGCCGTCAGAAGTCCATTTGAGACGAGGTGTGAAATCCAAACTGTCCGCTCCCTCCTCTCTGCCGTCTCTCCTCCCCCAGAGGTTAGAGGTCCCCAGCTCAGCCCAGCACCTCCGTGACAGGACCCCCGATTCTCAGCCCCTCACAGCCTGTTCGAATAATAACAACCATAAAAATAATAACCAGCCAGAAGTTACGCCAGCTTCACCAAAGTATTTACTAGACAATCCCTAAGCCAACGGAGTAATGCAACTGGGAACAGTGAAGGGTGAAATATGAATGTGAGGTTTTTATTAACTAAAAGACAGACTGGAGGTGCACATGACCATCTCCTCTCTTGCCCTCCTCTCACTCTCTCTGTGTTCTCTCTGTTCACTGTTCTCCCTCTCCCTTTCTTTCTACCCAGCCCTCCTGAACCCCCTTCCTCCACACACACACACACACTCACGCACACACACACACACCCCATCCCCCACCAGCAGCCCCCACTCTCTTGGTGTGGTGTGAAGGGCCGGGGAGGTACGTAGTGTGGCCAGTTGTTTGTTGTCACAGTCAATTATGGTGACGCACTGGAGCAGTGACAGCTCTCACTGGGTGGGAGAAGAGAGGGTCTCATAACCTTGGAGGAGGAAGAGGGAGGGAGGGAGAGTAGAGGGTCTCATAACCTAGGAGGAGGAAGGAGGGAGAAGAAAGGAGGGAGGAGAGGAGAAAGGAGGAAGGAGAGAGTGGGGAGAATAGAAAGAGAATGCAGGGAGGGGTAGTTGAAGGGAGCACCCTCCTCTACAGCCCATAGTCAGCAGTAGATGACTGGAGTGTCACTAAAACATTCCCACGTTTGATCTTTTGTGTTTGTGTAGATTGATCTCTGGTCCAGTTCAGAGGTATTTCCTTAAAAACCTAAATCATTCACCGTATTTTGTCTTGAAGAGTGTTGAGAAGACTTCAGTCCAGTTTTCCCCTCCTGGTTTATAAATACGTTAACAAGCACTTGGTTAAAGTGGGTGTGGTCTCTGCCCTCCTGCCCAGCCCAGGTTCTCCTGGAGAGAGGAGGTGCTGTAGACCAGGTTCTCCTGGAGAGAGGAGGTGCTGTAGACCAGGTTCTCCTGGAAAGAGGAGGTGCTGTAGACCAGGTTCTCCTGGAAAGAGGAGGTGCTGTAGACCAGGTTCTCCTGGAGAGAGGAGGTGCTGTAGACCAGGTTCTCCTGGAGAGAGGAGGTGCTGTAGACCAGGTTCTCCTGGAGAGAGGAGGTGCTGTAGACCAGGTTCTCCTGGAGAGAGGAGGTGCTGTAGCGGGCCACACGTTGAGGGACAGGTCGTCCACAAGCTGCCGTTGTGCAACCGGCTAATTTACCAGCATGAGTGCGGAACGGCAGACAACAATGTAAATCTGTCAGTCTGGGCTCTGGAGGTATGCAGGCCATAACACGGAGCGGAGCGCCAAGCCAACCTGCTCACAAACCCTCCTCTGTTATCCTGTCAGAGCAGGAAACCTCAACACACACACAATCACACACAGTCACACACACATACACACACAACCACACAGACACATTCACACTAACACAAATGTAGAGTAGTGTAGAGTGTATGACGTAATGAACACAAGGAGACGGGGTAGGGTGAGGTGTTGGGTAATCTATAAAGTGATGTTCTGTGCGTTTGTACTTTAGATACGATGTTGTTGCCTGTGTCTTTCAACACGAACTGTTCCTTAGCCTTAACCACTGTAAGACTCTTAGAACTATGAACTAGTCCTGATTATCTACTACACATACTGCATAGGTTAGGTTTGGGGTTAGGGTTGGGCACGTTTGTAAATTGCTTTGGATAAAAGAAAAAGAAGTGTATGTAAATGTGAGGCTGATCATGAGCAGGGAATGGAGACCACAGGCATGTCAAGGTCAGGGCTTTAAACTGGTGGTTTGGGGCGAGGGGTGATTTAGGTGCTGGGGAGGGGGGGAGGTGTTGAGCGCTCTGCTGTTAATGTCAGCAGGACACATTGTAGAGTCTCTAGCCTGGGCTTGGGGGGAGGGGAGGGAGGTCAAAGGTGAGACAGCACATTTACTGACCCTGTGATTTATTCCCTGCCTCCCCCCCCCCACTATAAACACAAGGAGAGCAGTGCATGATGGGAAAGCAGTGAACCTCCAGCTCTGTCCTCTTGTTGTTCCAGATTCCAGAAAGTTCTGTGAGCCATTCTGATATGCAGGCAACTTACTGACACGTCTAGCAACCAGCATAAGTTGTCTTATAGGTTAACTATTGTTAACAGGAAGTACTTGGCCTGACTTTCCGCTGAGCCTGTAAACAGGAAGTACTTGGGTCTAACTTTCCGCTGGGCCTGTAAACAGGAAGTACTTGGGCCTGACTTATCACTGTGCCTGTAAATAGGAAGAACTTGGGCCTAACTTTCTGCTGGGCTTGTAAACAGGATGTACTTGGGCCTGACTGTCCACTGGGCCTATAAACAGGAAGTACTTGATCCTGACTTTCCGCAGGGCCTGTAAACAGGAAGTGCTTGGGCCTGAATTTCTGCTGGGCCTGTAAACAGGAAGTGCTTGGGCCTGACTTTCTGTTGGGCCTGTAAACAGCAAGTGCTTGGGCCTGGTTGCGAGGGTGAGTTAACCAGACCCGGTGCTGTGACTCAGCAGCCACGTCAAGGACTGAACAATGTTTAACTGTTCTTCCTGCTGCTCCAGACAGAATGACTCTGCAGACCGCCAGAGTCAGCACTAATGGATAACCTCCACCAAACTCCACTGTGAGATCTCACCACTGCAGTTAGCATCAAGCTTTGTGTCACTGCTGGCTAATGAATTTGTGGGACGTGACTACACTCCAGTATAGGACAGGCAGAACTCAAGTTTGGGGAGGAATCTGCATATCTCAGCTGACAGGATCATCTTCACTGCAAAACAAGCAGATCATTTTACGTATGGCACTGGACTAAAACCACATTCAAATAATTCACATCTGAAAACAAGAGGGTGTTTTTGCTCACTAATGTTGGTTTCTGGGTCATCTCTGTTGGAACTGAACAACATTCAGTGTCTAAAGAGGAGCCAAGCTATCTATGCCAAGTTCACTGTCAGTGCGTGGATTGTCAAACCATTAAAAACCACCATATAAAGGCTGCTTAACGCCAGCTGGAGCCAGCAGCTAGAAGCTCTGAAAATCATAGCAGTGATACTGTCTTGTGTGATTCCAAACACACTCTATACTTTTGCAAGGAGCATCTCCACGTGAGCATTGGGAACGACCCTTCACAATTCTGAAATGTCTGCTTCCCTTTCCATCTTCCAACCTCCTCCTGAGAGGAGTGTCTGTTTGTAAACTCAGACAGAATCCAATCAGACTGGTATCAGGTGAGGATGACCAGCACCTGGTGGCTGGCAGATGTTCTCCGGCCCCTCAGGAAGGAGAGGTAGCTGCCAGTTGTTGATTAGCTCATTTCAGCAGCTCCTCATTAGCATAGCAGCACAGTGTCCTCTCTGACTATGGAGAGGGAGAGCCCATATATTGACTAAAACCTCCAAGCATAGCTATGCTAGTAGCATAGCATAGGTTCTGCAATTCCTATTTATAACCTTTAAAAAGTATTATTGGATAGTAAGAGTGTACGTTTGAAATACAGAAGAGCTGTTTGTCAGAGTAATCGCTTCTTCCATCCCCCACTGGCAGGAGGGGGGAAGATGTGGGAGAGAGGGAGGACAACAGCAGTCTGTGTGGTGTCCCCCGCTCTGCTACCTGGAGCTGTACTGGGCAGAAGCTAAGCGTGATGAAGTTTCTCCTGGACTGGAAACCAAGGTGACAGGATGGGAGAAGACTTGAACTTCCCTCTTCTGTTTAACACAAAAGAAGAAAACCTCTCTCTCTCCCTTCCTCTGTTTCAACCCTGTTGCCACCTCTCCTCACTGATGGCTTCACTGCTGGAGACAAACACTGATGAAGCAAGAGAGAGCCATTCACCCCCCCCCCCCCTGCCTTTCACTAACAGCCTTATTAGTTGCCCTCTTTAGAAAGAGTAGGAGAAGCCCCCTCCCTGGACTTCCATACTGGAAGGGAGAGAAAAAAGTTAGGGGAGATTAGCCTCTCTACCCTCTCTCCCTCTGTTCCACTCAGCTCTCTCTTTCAGAGCCCTTTAGAAGCCCAGAGCCAATGAGAGAGCCAGCTTGGAGTGGACTGCAGGGGCCTGCTGCTGAGAAGAGCCTGGGGCCATTGTTGTCGGGGTCCCAGGAATGATCTTAACATTCACAGTGAGAGTCTGAGAGTCTACTGGGAGGGATCCACACATGTTTTCTTGAATCCGTATCTTTGCTCATCTGCAGTAACAACTGCTGTTCAGAGTGGCTTACAGTGATTGGGTGTAGGCACAAGAAATGCTGGCTGAAGTGAATTTGGTAGGCAAATGCTCAGAAGCTAGTTGATCCCAAATATGAATTCGTAAAATACCTCCTACTATGCGCTTAATGGGGTAACATTGATTCTGTCCACAGGGCGGCGTTGTTACTGCGGGTTGCTAGCGACCGAAACGGAGAGGAGGGCGATACACGCATCGGACCAAGTTTCTAGTGAGCGCCGTAAATCGAGCCGTCTCCGCGGGCGTACGGAGCAAGGTTCGTCATTTCTTTGAGGCAGAAGCGTACAACGGGAGACACAGAGTTTTGATTGGCGGAGGAAGGCAGAGCCAAAATCACTCTCGCCAGGAAACGGGTCGAATTTCAGGGGGGAGTGACACCCACTGGAGTGAGGGAGGGGGGCAGTGTGTGGGGACGTAAGGAGGAGAAAAAAATCTAGCTAGTAAATCTGACAAAGCGTCTGAGAACAGAACGAGGATTGTCGGGGGAGAAGACACCGAGCCGAGAGGGACCGTATATTGATGGATTCTATGTTCTTGGATAGTAGATTGGCGTTCGTTTCCGCGCTCTAGTTCTCACACGTTGTGAGATTTACATTTACAGTGCTTTAGAACACTGACATAAATGCCTGTAAAAGAAAGTTGCTGAGGAAGTGAAGTTTCGGGAACTTATGCCTTTCTCTCTGTTTTCGGAGGATATATGCATTGAAACGCGGATTTCTTCAAGTGCAGTGGACTACTTAATATTTTGGAATACATGAACCAAATGTTTTCAGTTATTTGAGTCGGTTCTTTTGGGTTCTGCTGCTTTAAGCTTTGCATTTTTTGGTGCAGTGGGGAGTAAGAGCTACACATTCCTCTCTCGTTCCGGCCCGTGCATTCGGCTCTCTGTGCATGCAAACAGGAGATCTTAAACACTTTAGTCCGTCTTGGTGAGTATTTCAGAGTACTTTCCAACCGCCAGAATGTGTGAAAATGTCGCGTAACGTCATGGCTTGGCTACCCTCTGACAGTCTGGTCCAGAAGCAGACCAGTCACCGCGCATCTCCCGTCATGTCTGAGAAAGTTGAGGTGGTAGCTTAGCTTAACGTTGCTGTAGCTTTGCAGATTTTCCTAAATGTTTTTGAAAATAAAGAGAGAGAAAAAAAGCTAATGCTAGGCCTATAATATAGAATCATTATTATACTTATTGTAATACGCGTCAATGTAGGCCAATTACTTTTTGGTCACACAGTATTTCTTCGACGTGTAGATTATTTGACTGTATTTTGTTTGAGTGAAAAAAGGCTACACATTTTGTATTTTGAGCAAATCATAATTCAAGCAGACGAAAAATCGTATCACAGTATGTGCGCGGATATTTTCTTCTGGAAATTATAGATTTAATTGTAAGTAAGTTTCAGTCTTTAAAACATTGAAAAACATTCCCCTGGCTGGCATCATTCACTGTACACTCCTTAACAACTATTAACGTAATTTTTATTTTAAAATGTTTTCCATTTCATTTATGGTGCTGATAATGTCAGTTAATAATTTATTGTTAAATTGTTTACGTTAGCCTACATTAATGGTGCCAATTATCCCGTGACCACCGTTGTTATTTCACTGCATTGAGATGGACCCCCAAATCACTGAGCGCTCTAAATGAGCCGTCATTGTAAAAAAAGAAAAAGCCAAGTGATTTGAATTTCAATAGGAATTCAATCAGTGCCAAGAAATGTAATTCAGAAGCCCTGGTTTAAAGGGGGGATGTGGAAACCTGTGGACGTGCATAGTACTCCAAGCCCTCAGGGATCCAAACCTGTTCGCCACCGAACTGCAGAATCCAGAATGAAACGTTTACAACCCAAGATAGCCTACGTTATGTAATGAAACAAACGTGCACACAAATGAAAAGCTCCGTAAAGCCGAGGGAGGCTGTAACTGTAGCCTTTTGTTTAACCTTGCTTGCAGTCCACATCTATTGTATATAAATATTATATTTGAGTCGTCGATGTGTCCCACGCCTTAACTAGGTTAACCAGGTTACTACAACATTTAGTTGGCCAAGACATGAGCTCTACACGCTGTCTCCAGCACGTGCATAAATCTGGCCTCAGTGATGTGATGCGCTTGTTCGGTCTTATTTGTGGCCCATGATCGGTTTTCTCGTGGGTCACTAGAGATGAAACGGAGCCTCTTGACACCTTGGCAGTTTGCTCCAGTCAAATGACATGCATCTTTCGGGGTAAACTAATCAATACCTCGCAGCTGGAACAGAAGGCGCTCTAGGAAGCGTGACTTGGGTGCCGGTGCAGCAGGCTTCAACCCTCCCGAGACTCTTCAGTGATTGAACCACAGATGTTTAGCCAATACACTGGCGTAATCCTTAATGTCTTGTACTGAACGTGCTATTTAACGGTTTCCATTGATAAAATATGAATCGAAATTAATCGAAAGCATCAGGATCGATTAATCTGATGTGCACTGGAAAAGTGGGTGTTTAGGTGTTATCTGTGATCAGAAATATGATGGAATATATAATATACGTTGACTGTTTAAGAATTATTAGCTTTTTCTCAAATAACATGCTAGTAGACATATGCGGAATCTAAATTAAAATAAAATTCAAGTTATAAAATAAAAGTTGAAAACAACAAATACTCACTGCCCCCCCCAAAAGAAATCATCGTTCAATTTAGGGTCTCATCGTAATTATGCATTTTAGCTTATAGTTGCATATACAAACAATTACTAAAAGTATTCTCAGCACGCCGTTTAGTCACTGGTCCTTCAGTGGAGTACTTTGTCACAGGGAACAGCTGTCACAGTAATTAGGAGACAGTAGGAACGGTAGGTAGCTGTATTGTAGTTGACTGTGTGTGCATGTATTGAAGTTGTCGGTTGAGAGTGCATCAGAGTTTCGGTATGTCTGTGGCGAGGCTCGTTCGACAGCATTTCGAGAAACGATCTCCTGCTTTCTAACACTCTAGCTCTTTTTCTTTCTCCTTTCGTATACAGAAGATATATATATACACCTCTCTTTTGTTTCTCTTTTATCTCTGTCACTTATTATTCTGTATGGGTGAAGTGAGAGGATGCCAGCACAAAGTTTAGCAGAAGGTTATTGTACTGATTCTGTGTGGGTTGACATAACATTATTTATCAAGTAATTAATTAGTTTCTTCCCATTCGCTGTTAGCCTCTTTAACAAGGCCAAGGACTCGCACTGACTTTAAATCACAATCTGCACAATGACACCCTGCACATTGCATTTTGCACTATTGTATCGTTTGCACTATCTGTATTTTTAGGTTAGATTGTTAATTAGGGCTACTTATATTTTTGTTTTTTATTTTTTATTCCCCTTAGTATTAGCTAGACTTTGCTCCTTTTGTATAGTTAGACCACATATTTAAGTTTTCAATATTCCTATATGTTTAATGTATGCACCTCCCTGCCAAAGTAAATTCCTTGTTTGTGCAAACATTCATGGCGAATAAAATCCCTTCTGATTCTGATTAATGTTTCTCCTCTTTTCTCACCACATGCTTGCCCAACTCTTATTCATACTAACCCTGGTCTCCTTCATACTAACCCTGTCCTCTCCTTCATACTAACCCTGGTTTCCTTCATACTAACCCTGTCCTCTCCTTCATACTAACCCTGTCCTCTCCTTCATACTAACCCTGTCCTCTCCTTCATACTAACTCTGGTCTCCTTCATACTAACCCTGGTCTCCTTCATACTAACCCTGTCCTCTCCTTCATACTAACCCTGTCCTCTCCTTCATACTAACCCTGTCCTCTCCTTCATACTAACTCTGGTCTCCTTCATACTAACCCTGGTCTCCTTCATACTAACTCTGGTCTCCTTCATACTAACCCTGTCCTCTCCTTCATACTAACCCTTGTCTCCTTCATACTAACCCTGTCCTCTCTTTCATACTAACCCTGGTCTCCTTCATACTAACCCTGGTCTCCTTCATACTAACCCTGGTTTCCTTCATACTAACCCTGGTCTCCTTCATACTAACTCTGGTCTCCTTCATACTAACTTTGGTCTCCTTCATACTAACCCTGTCCTCTCCTTCATACTAACCCTGTCCTCTCCTTCATACTAACCCTGGTCTCCTTCATACTAACCCTGGTCTCCTTCATACTAACTCTGGTCTCCTTCATACTAACCCTGGTCTCCTTCATACTAACCCTGGTCTCCTTCATACTAACTCTGGTCTCCTTCATACTAACCCTGTCCTCTCCTTCATACTAACCCTGGTCTCCTTCATACTAACCCTGGTCTCCTTCATACTAACTCTGGTCTCCTTCATACTAACTCTGGTCTCCTTCATACTAACCCTGGTCTCCTTCATACTAACCCTGGTCTCCTTCATACTAACCCTGGTCTCCTTCATCTTTTCATCCCAACACCCTTATCTCTCCTCTGCCCTGCAGCCCAGGTGATTACTGGGACTTCCAGTGGGTGACAGGCCAGACAGCTTGCAGTTGATGGTTGGGTGGAGCCCCTCAGATGGGATCCGTGTCCAGGGGGAGGCGAAGGAGGGGGCCATGGCTGGACCTGCACCCCAGTAGAGGCATGGCCTCGTGGGCATGGCTTCTGGCGGCTGTCCTGCTGTCGCTGCTGACGGCCACCCTAGCCAGACCACCGTTCACTGCTACAGAGGAGGAGGAGGGGGTGGCCACGACGGAGCCTGAAGGTACAACCCTGGGGTGGGGGGGGGGGGGGGGGGGGGGGGAGAGAAGGAGGAGAGACACTGTTTGAATTATTGACCTGACCAAAGAGTGGTGGCTCGTGTTGTAAAGGGTAGGTTGGAGTGGTGGCTTGTGGTTGGGTAGATCTGGCTAATATAATTCCACAGAAATGAAGTAGTTGAGGCTATGTTTTCGGGGAAAAGAAAAGGAAAAAAATTAACTCACCTTGGCTGGTATGTCAAAAATATTGACCACATGGTACACAGCTTAGTCTTAGTCATTGCCTGGCAAGTTAGCTCTGTCAGAGGCAGGGGCTGTGATACTTGTGTGTGTGGTAGAAGATGAGGAGGAGTGCGTAATGGGGCTAGGACAGTCTTTTCACCCGCTCCTTTCTGTGCCCTGCTGCCGCAGAAAGAGAGAGATAAAAGAGAGATTAAATAAGGAGAACAGAGACAAAAAGAGTGAGGGAGATAGAAAGAGAGACAGAAATAGAGACAGAAAGACATAAAAGGAGATAGAAAAAGAGAGAGGTAGATTGAAAGAGAGAGAGAGAGATAGGGGGCAAGAAAGAGTGCGTATGGTGGCACATGTGGTTTTTTAACTCTGCTCATAGTTTACGCCTGCCTAGCGTGTCAAAACCTTTTTAGGTGTTTTTAAAGGTTGAGGAAAATATTTTCTTTATGTTTATATCTCTGTGATGTTTAGCTGTTCAGTGTCTCATTGTCTCAGCTGAGACAATCACAGAGGAGTGATTTCAGAAGGAAACATTTTCTTCCTTTTAATTGTTTTTTTTCCTATCAAACCCTGGGGCTTGGTTTAGGTTTTTAGGCCTAGCTTCTTAGTTCTGTCAACTAGTAACACTTTCAGGGGCTATTTTTAAATGAATTTGAAACTGCTGGAAAAAGTTTAAAACACCTTCTAGAAGCTTCTGTCCCCCTGATGGACATCTACGTAGCCAGCAGCGTGTTTATCTGTCGGAGTGCCCTCCTACTCTGGCCTCTGAGATCTTTAGTGTTGTTGTGATGGATACTACATCACATTCCTCTGTCTTTGTTCCACACTGTAATTAACCTGGACAACCAAACGCTTCCTCCCCCACCCTACCTCCACCTCCACCCACCTCCACCCACCTCCATCCTCCACCCACCTCGACACACTCAACTCCAGCCCCTACCCTACCTCCACACAATCTCACCTCCACCCCCTACCCTACCTCCACACATCTCACCTCCACCCCCTACCCTACCTCCACACACTCTCACCCCCCCACCTCCACCCATAAGAGGATTTGCACAGATTTGACTTCAGATAGGAGATTAGGGAGACTGCAGTCTGGAAGTCATGTGACTGAGGATTAAGCGGCTGAACCTGGGTCACATGATGAGGGCTGCATCACAACCTGCCCTCAGCCTACCAACACACATGCACACACACGCACACACACACCAGACACACACATGCACACACACATTAGAGAAGGAGAGAGACATGGAGGGAGAAGGAGAGAGATAGGGAGAGGAAGAATGAGAGAAATAGAGTTTGAGAGAGATAGGTTGTACAAGTTAGGTATTGTTGTCAGTCCAGCCTCCTGCCTGGTCTGTATGGTCTGCTGTGTTTACCTTGTCCAGTATCTAGATTGGCTCTGTGATTAAAATACCCTGAGTGGGCTGAATAACAATGACATGGAGCTGGAGAGCTAAACAGAGGTGTGTGTGTGTGAACTGTGATACACCCCTGTGTGCCTGGGTTCTGCTATGGGCTCTTGTGAGTTAATGTGCACTGTGAACTATGTGTCAGGGGAACTGACAACACAGACATTAAGAAGGCAAGCTAACAATGGTTTAGCTGTTGGTTTAGTTGTCAGGTCAGTAGAGCAAACGTGAATAGACAGACACACTGTTCAATAGTCTCAGCTCAGGTGTTTTCTAACAAGATAAATAGATCGATTTGATAAATTAGGATGGACAAATCCACCTTGTGTTACTGAATGGCAGGGTGTGGGCGAGGCTGGAGGCTGGGGTTCTTCTGGGATCTCTACAGTAGGATCACGGTTCTTCTGGGATCTCTACAGTAGGATCACGGTTCTTCTGGGATCTCTACAGTAGGATCACGGTTCTTCTGGGATCTCTACAGGATCAGGGTTGTAAAAGTATTAAAGTGTCAGACTGCAGCTGGCTTGTTAATGATAGTGTTTGTGTGTTGTGTGTGGCTTAGTGGCAATGAAACTGAACTTTCCCACTGAATAAACGGTGTGTTTCTGGCTCAGTGGGCAGTTAGCCTGCGCTACACTGAAAGGTTAACTATACTAGCCTCTAACGTTAGCCTGCGCTATACAGGAAGGTTAAATATAATAGCCTCTAACGTTAGCCTGCGCTATACAGGAAGATTAAATATACTAGCCTTTAACGTTAGCCTGCGCTATACAGGAAGGTTAAATATACTAGCCTTTAACGTTAGCCTGCGCTAAACCGGAAGGTTAAATATACAAGCCTCTAACGTTAGCCTGGGCTATACATGAAGGTTAAATATACTAGCCTCTAATATTAACAAGCGCTACACAGGGAGGTACTATATACTAGTCTCTAGGGTTAGCCTGCGCTACAAAGGGAGGTTATATATCCTAGCCTCTAGCGTTAGCCTGCGCTACAAAGGGAGGTTATATATACTAGCCTCTAGCGTTAGCCTGCGCTACACAGGGAGGTTATATATACTAGCCTCTAGCGTTAGCCTGCGCAGCCCTGAGGTGTGCTGGAGGTGTGACCTGCTGTTTGCTTTTTTTGGCTGCAGAATCCAGGACACACCTTGTTCCCCTCTGCTCCTCCTGCAGAATCCAGGACACACCTTGTTCCCCCTCTGCTCCTCATGCAGGACAGGATATTCTCCTACAGGATCTTCTCCTGCAGGACAGGAGGCCTGGAAGGAGCAGGCAGGACTGGAACCAGGAAGAGACCAAGTGTGAAATGTTCAGGTTTCAGTGCTGGCTGCAGCAGCAGTGTGGTGCCCTGGCTGCCAAGAGGTCTGAGGGGGTAGCTGCCCCCCATAGACCCCCCCAGCTCTGACGTCGCAAGAACCAGGGGACCAGGGGATGACTGTGTGTGTGTGTGTGACCAGTGGGGTGGCTGGACACAGGGCTTTTACCAAGGACACCACTGAGAGGCAGTTGGCAAAGCCGCCCTATTGTCATGACAATAAAGCTGTTTGGGATTTGAATTTGAAAGGGGAAGCATAAGAATGGAGAGAGAGAAAATAAGGGAAGAGCCCTGGGATTTGACTGTGAGGATTGGGGAAGAGCGGGAAGAGGACAGTGAGAAGATAAAAGAAGAGAGAGGATATGAGGAAAGGGATGATAGGGTTGGAGTTAGCATGTATAATGAGCTGTATCTGTTTGTGTGGGTGAGTTGGGGCGGGGGTCATTGTAAATGTGTGTACTTATGGATATTGGTTTTAACTATCAGTATTCCTCTTCCGTAACCTAACCTACAGAACAGGAGCTTCAGTTTAAAGCCAGGCTTGTATGATGGCTATGAGGATCTCTCACGTGTTCCACTCCAGGAACACCTTCATGGAGCTCCCCGAGGAGACAAACACACAGACCCAATTGTGTGGTGTGAGAACTGGTCGCTGCGTCTTACCGTGGTTAGAGATCCTTATTACTCCAGACGGGATGGTGTGAATGTGGAGAGGAGAGACAAATAAAGAGACAGGAAGAGAGAGAGAGAAGGAGAGAGAGAGACAGAAGGAGAGAGAGAGACAGTAGGAGAGAGAGGGAGGTGTGAGATTGAGCCTGGTGAACTCTCACCTAATGGACACAACAATAATAACTGTCGCTGACGAGGAAGAGGAGGTGGGGAGGGCTGCAGAAAGAGAATGTCTGTCTCCCTCTCTCTCTCTCTCTTTCAGTCTGTGTGGAGTGAGAATTGAGAGAGGGAGAACTCAATATACGAAAGGAAGCCTGCAAGATAGGGAGGGAGGGCAGGCTGTTTGATTGGAACTGAGCGAGCTGTCTGACGAGGGGAGATGAGCCCCTCCCTGCAGAGGGGGAGACAACACAGCCATGATGAGTTTCACCTCTTCACCTCACCATCCCACAGAGGCTGGGGGCTGGAGGCTGAAGGCTGGGGGCTTAGGGTTCGGGACTGGGGGCTGGGGGCTTGAGGCTGGGGGCTGGTGTGTGTGTGCAGGTCCCCCAGGTTCCCATGAATAATCAGGCATGTTGGGGGTGTCAGCAGGGTGGGACGGGGTCAGGGTCAGGTCAGCAGGTCAAGGGGGGAGGGGGAGGGAGGGGGTGAAAGAGAGGAATGAGGGAGAAGAGGGGCAGTGAAGGAGAAGACACAGGAGACAGATGAACACAGAAGCAAAGAGCATCAAGAAGTATTGAGTGGGTGTATGTGTGTGTGCGCTCACCTGCCAGGGTTATCTTTAGTGCTCCCTCCTCCATTGTGTGTGTATACTGTATATTTAGTTTGATGTAGTTATATACATACATGTGTGTGAGAGAGATATAGTGCCATGGTGTCACCCTAGGTGGGGTTCCTCTCTCAGTCCATATCAGCTTTCCGTGCTGGGCCTCAGAACTAGTCTGCTCTCCTAGCTATGTTGACAGACAGAGAGAGGGAAAGTGTGTGTGTGTGAGAAATTCCAGGTGTTTCTTAGCCGGGGGGGGGGGCTCATATTGGGGCCCTATGTGGCTGTATCTGCTGTCTCCCTATAGCGGAGGCCTGGGCTGCATCAGCAGAGACACATCTCAGCTTAGCATTAACAGGAAGCCCATCAATAATAATGACATGGAACCACAGTCATGAGGGCTTCCTGATCTGAAATTGGAACACAGCTTCTTCAGTCAACACTGCTACTCCTCCCAGGACCACACCCTCAGGCTGGGGGGATCTGGGGGAGGGTGGAGGCTGGGTAGGAGGGGGGTGGAGGGTGGGTGGGTTCTATATTTCCGGAGCGCTGGAAGTAAAGACTAGAGCTGAACCTGTTTAAAAGCTGGACACACTGCCTGCTGCCTGCTGCCTGCCAGTGGAATGACTTTCACTGGACTTTCTCTTCCTGCTGAGGACTGGGGATGGGGAAACACACACGCGCACACACACACACACATAATGGGGGAGGAATGTTGTGGGAGAGGTGTGTGGAGGTACAGGAAAGCTTGGGAGCATTTCTCCCTCTCTAATTGTCCCCACTGTGAGGGCCTCACATTACTTCAGGTTCACTCCTCTCTCAGCTCCTCTTTCCTGAGTGAGAACACACACACACACATTATCAGACACACACACATTATCAGACACACACACACACACAGACAGACACACACACACATACACAGTTTTGTAAAGATTTTTGTTCGGCAATAAACAAAACTTAGACTGTCCCCAAACGTTTTTATAAGGTTTTGAGATATGCAGACTGAGCTTATCCAGAGAATCCTGAGTGTGAGTGTGTGTGTGTGTTTGTGTTTGTGTGTATTTGTGTGTGTACTGTATGCATGTGTAAGTACGTATCCATTTGTGTGTACACACATGTGTTAGTGCAGTTGTGTGTGTGTGTGTGTGTATTCCTGTGTCAGGGTCTGCATGAGCTGGAGGGTGAGACTGGGCCTGGCTTCAATATATACTGCATGATCCAACATACTTTTCTGGCAAAGTTACAGTGTCTAAATCAAAGCTGTTGCTGCATGTTCTTTCCGAACACCTGGACTTCCAGCCTCAAGGTGTGTTAGCTGGTCCTGGACCTCCAGTTTCCAGGTGTGGTAGCTGGTCCTGGACCTCCAGGTGTGGTAGCTGGTACTGGACCTCCAGGTGTGGTAGCTGGTCCTGGACCTCCAGTTTCCAGGTGTGGTAGCTGGTCCTGGACCTCCAGGTGTGGTAGCTGGTCCTGTTCTCCTGCTCCCCAGCCCTGCTCCTGGGCCATGTTGAGTACAGAGGAGCTGCAGATGTTCTCAGATCCCAGAAAGACTTTGTTGCTCTCTGGAGTTCAGAGGTTTTTTGCTTTGGCGTGTGGAGATATTTTAAACCAGATTCTCTGTGGCTGTTTCAAGTGGGAGTCAAGTGGCTGAGCGGGTAGAGCATCGGGCTAGTAATCTGAAGGTTGCCAGTTCGATTCCCGGCCAGTACACATGACGTTGTGTCCTTGGGCAAGGCACTTCACCCTACTTGCCCCGGGGAGAATGTCCCTGTACTTACTGTAAGTCGCTCTGGATAAGAGCGTCTGCTAAATGACTAAATGTAAATGTAAATGTAAATGTTTCAGAGAGAGAGACAGAGAGATAGAGAGAGATACAGAGATACAGAGAGAGAAGCAGAGAGAGGTCAGACCACATTGAGGTCAAGGTTTTGCTTTCATATACAAGGAAAAGAGAGAGAGAAGAGGTTCCCGCATAAACGCTTCATCTTTCAGATCTTTCCTGGCTGCCTAACCTTCTGACAGACATCGTTTTAGTATCTTTTTATTTAGTAGAGAACAGTTTTTCCTGCTGTACTCACTCACTCACACACACACACACACACACACACACATACACACACACACACACACACACACACACACACCCTGACTGGCTGTCTTGTGTGCTGAGAGGAGGGTGGGTCTTGTTCCCTGCCCTCCTCTGCTTGGGCTTACTTGCATGCTTCAGCAACAGGATCGTAAAACGAGACACTTGATATCTAGAGAAGGGGCATATATAGGGTGATTTGAAACTCTGGATTCATCAGTATTTACATTTGGTTTAACTTCTTTTTCTTTCAGTTGCTCTTGCTGAAGTAGAGTTCAGTGCATCCATGGGGTTATGTGGTGTTTTTTTATTTCTTACACTATTGCTTGTTTCTTTCCTCTCCCACCTTTCTTTCTGTCTCTCACTCCTTCTTCGCACCCTGTCACCCTTCCTCGCCCTCTTCCCTCCTCCTTCCTTCGCTGCGCAGAACCTCCAACCAAATACCAGATCTCTAAGCCCACGCTCTGCTCGCTCCTGCCGGGGGAGGTGCTGAAGCTGAGTTGCCCTCTGCCCCAGGGCAGCATCACCTGGACCAAAGATGGCACCTCCCTGGGGGCCAACAACCGCACCCTGATAGAGCAGGCGGTGCTCCAGATCCGGGATGCCACGCCCCGGGACTCAGGGCTGTACGTGTGCAGCAGTGGCCTGGCTGGGGCCCCGGGTTCCGAGAGCCTTCAGCTCTGCTTCATAGTCAACATCACAGGTGAGTCAGGCCAGGCTAGGCCCAGGGCAGGCTAGGCCCAGGGCAGGCTAGGTCCAGGGCAGGCTAGGCTCAGGCTAGGCCCAGGGCAGGCTAGGCCCAGGGCAGGCTAGGCCCAGGGCAGGCTAGGCCCAGGCTAGGCCCAGGGCAGGCTAGGCCCAGGGCAGGCGAGGCCCAACATGGAGCAACCTCCTCCTGTAGGAAGAGAGCTGAGGAGCTGAGCATAGCCGCTCTTCTGCCCTGCTGTGGGAGAGACCTGCTGTGGGAGAGACCTGCTGTGGGAGAGTGTGGACGGGAGGGGAGGGGCCAGGAGGGGAGAGGCCAGGAGGGGAGGGGCCTGGAGGGGAGAGGCCAGGAGCCCTTGGCTGGAGCTGCTGGCTGGAGCCATGACTCACTGACACACTCTTTACTGTGACAACATGTGTGTGTTTAGGGCTGTGTCTACTGTATGAAGGCATGGGTTCTGCATGCACATGTGTGGATGTATATGTATGCGTGTGTATATGTATGCGTGTGTATATGTATGCGTGTGTATATACATACGTGTGTATATGTATGCGTGTGTGTATGTATGCGTGTGTATGCATGCGTGTGTGTATGTATGCCTGTGTATGCATGCGTGTGTGTATGTATGCGTGTGTATGCATGTGTGTGTGTATGTATGCTTGTACACATGTGTGCGTGTCCTGGAGGGAGGGGAGCTGGCAGTAATGGTGGTGCTCTCTGCAGATGCCATCTCGTCTGGGGATGATGAAGATGACAGCGAGCGTTCGGAGGACGTGGGGGCAGATGCAGCCGACCAGATGAGTGAGTATGGGGGCAGGTTCACGGCTCCTCCTATGGCCCAGAGGAGACACACTGAAGCCCCAGAGCTCCAGAGCCACACCGCCAGCCCAGTTGAGCAGTCGTGTGGTTCTGCTGTCTGTGGATGGGGAGGGCCCGTCCTGGCCGGGTCATCTGAGACGAGTTACTGTGCCGTGTCGGCCCTGTCTAAACTCTGACTGGGAGAGTGTGTTTGGAGGATCCTGGAGCGTGTCTCCCAGCAAGGCTCCAGGATCTTTCACATTCCTCTAGTCTGGTCAGTCAGCTGGACTGGGTTAGCGACCTGATGGGAGATGGCCTGGTGTGTGTGTTAGAGAGAGTGTGTGTGTGTGTGTTCGAGTGAGAGAGTGTGTGTTAGAGATAGAGCGTGTATGTTAGAAAGAGAGTGTGTGTTAGAGAGAGAGAGTGTGTGTGTGTGTATGTTAGAGAGAGAGTGTGTGTGTGTGTGTGTCACATGGCGCTGAAGTGAAGATGAGGGTTTCCACATATTGTTAAAATTCTCCACACGCACTGCTAGGCCTTCTGCCCAGTTTGGGACAGCTCTGCCTGAAAACCATGACATGTGGGGAAGAGGAACTGGAGGAGGCAGAGTTACTGGTGGAAATAAGCTGCTCTGGCAGCTTGGGCAGAGTTTCATCTTGTGTATTTTGTCCTTGAAACAAAAAACAACATAATATTAAAGAAGGGGTGGAGTGGTGGTGGTGGTGGGGGGGGAGCCTGTTAACTGGAGAGCTCTGGTTTGGATCAGCACCGTGGCTTTCTGTGTTCGCTGCTGAGTTCTGGCTGCAGGCCCAGTCTGGAGGTGGAGGAGAGGAGAGTTTGTGTAGCGTTTAAGACCCAGTGGGCAGGGTCTCTGTAGAGACAGGCTGGGCAACAACAGCCAAGAGGAGTCTGCAGGAGGTGGTCCTGCAAGGACGATCTTATGGAAGGTGGAGGGGGAGGCCTAGGGCAGGGGGGCCAGAGAGAGTTTGGCCTCAGTGAGACAGGGGTACAGGGGTCAGGTGGGTTTGTGTCCTTTGAAATTGTACAACTCCGGACAAGGATCCTGGGAAACCCTCCGACACAGCTGCCAGGCTGGGGTCAGAGTTCACCCGGGGGAGACAGGCTCTGGATGGGCCAGTCCTCACCTCATCTGTCTCTCTGTCGGCTCCAGGAAGTGTGAACAGGGTGAGTGGATGGAGGGGAGGAACGATGGGAGGGTGTACAGATAGTGAGAGTGAAGATCACTTAAGGAAGCCGCATCAGAGTATACATGCTGTGCCTGTGTCCTCCCTCTCCTCCATCCCCCTATCCCTCTCTGCTGTCCCTCCATCCCCCTGTCCCTCTCTGCTGTCCCTCCATCCCCCTGTCCCTCTCTGCTGTCCCTCCATCCCCCTATCCCTCTCTGCTGTCCCTCCATCCCCCTATCCCTCTCTGCTGTCCCTCCATCCCCCTATCCCTCTCTGCTGTCCCTCCATCCCCCTGTCCCTCTCTGCTGTCCCTCCATCCCCCTATCCCTCTCTGCTGTCCCTCCATCCCCCTATCCCTCTCTGCTGTCCCTCCATCCCCCTATCCCTCTCTGCTGTCCCTCCATCCCCCTGTCCCTCTCTGCTGTCCCTCCATCCCCCTATCCCTCTCTGCTGTCCCTCCATCCCCCTGTCCCTCTCTGCTGTCCCTCCATCCCCCTATCCCTCTCTGCTGTCCCTCCATCCCCCTGTCCCTCTCTGCTGTCCCTCCATCCCCCTGTCCCTCTCTGCTGTCCCTCCAGCTACATGGAGAGGACCTGAAGGAGGGCTGGACAGTAATGTTGCTCTCTTCCGTCTCTCCAGCCCTGCTGGGATCTGCATCTGCTTCTGCAATCACTGTCCCAGGTGGACAGAAAGGGAGAGGGAGGGAGAGAGGCAGGGAGAGAGGGAATGGGAGGGAGGGAGGGAGAGGGAGAGGGGGAGGGAGAAGGAGGGAGAGAAAGAGAGGGGTAGAGGGAGAGAGAGGGGGGGAGGAGGGAGGGAGGGAACCACAGTTTACTGAGAGATCTCTTACTGAGACTGAGGGAGGGGGAGAAGGGATAGAAAGTGGAAGAAGATAGTTGGGGGAGGAGCACTAGATAGTTGGGGGAGGAGCATTAAATAGTTGGGGGAAGAGCATTTCAGCGTGGTGTTAGGTAGACAGTGAGAGAACAGCTGTGATGACGGAGTGCAGGTGGAGATGTGTGTGAGCCAGCCAGAAAGTTTTCCCAGCGGAACATTATTATTATCCAAGTGTGATAAATATTACTCGCTCCAACCTCTAGATAAACCAGACAGCCATATAAACATAGATAATATGGTAATTGAAGAAAGTTGAAGAAGTCAGTTAGCAAAGTCAAGTCAAAAAAGTGTGGGGGGCTGTGGTGTAGGGGGAAGTGAGGGGGGCTGTGGTGTAGGGGGAAGTGAGGAGGGCTGTGGTGTAGGGGGAAGTGAGGAGGGGCTGTGGTGTAGGGGGAAGTGAGGAGGGGCTGTGGTGTAGGGGGAAGTGAGGGGGGCTGTGGTGTAGGGGGAAGTGAGGGGGGCTGTGGTGTAGGGGGAAGTGAGAGGGGGCTGTGGTGTAGGGGGAAGTGAGAGGGGGCTGTGGTGTAGGGGGAAGTGAGGAGGGCTGTGGTGTAGGGGGAAGTGAGGAGGGCTGTGGTGTAGGGGGAAGTGAGGAGGGGCTGTGGTGTAGGGGGAAGTGAGAGGGGGCTGTGGTGTAGGGGGAAGTGAGGGGGGCTGTGGTGTAGGGGGAAGTGAGGGGGGCTGTGGTGTAGGGGGAAGTGAGGGGGGCTGTGGTGTAGGGGGAAGTGAGGAGGGCTGTGGTGTAGGGGGAAGTGAGGGGGGCTGTGGTGTAGGGGGAAGTGAGAGGGGGCTGTGGTGTAGGGGGAAGTGAGGAGGGCTGTGGTGTAGGGGGAAATGAGGGGGGCTGTGGTGTAGGGGGAAGTGAGGGGGGCTGTGGTGTAGGGGGAAGTGAGGGGGGCTGTGGTGTAGGGGGAAGTGAGAGGGGGCTGTGGTGTAGGGGGAAGTGAGAGGGGGCTGTGGTGTAGGGGGAAGTGAGGAGGGCTGTGGTGTAGGGGGAAGTGAGGGGGGGCTGTGGTGTAGGGGGAAGTGAGAGGGGCTGTGGTGTAGGGGGAAGTGAGGGGGGCTGTGGTGTAGGGGGAAGTGAGGAGGGGCTGTGGTGTAGGGGGAAGTGAGGAGGGGCTGTGGTGTAGGGGGAAGTGAGGAGGGCTGTGGTGTAGGGGGAAGTGAGGGGGGCTGTGGTTCTTATTCTCTTACATTTACATTTATGCATTTAGCAGACGCTTTTATCCAAAGCGACTTCCAAGAGAGAGCTTTACAAAAGAGCATAGGTCACTGATCATAACAACGAGGTAGTCCCAAACATTGCAAGCAGCCAAAACATGAAGCATACATTGTGAAGAATCTACTAAACAAGTGCCAAAAGGGAAGACCCATAAGAGCATGCAGTTATACAAGTTACAAATTAAAACAACATGAACCACAAAAAATAAGAAAAAATAAGAAAAAGAAAAAAAACCATAGCTGTCTGTTTTCTCCATGCTACCTTGTTAACCTCATGCTAATGCTAACAATGGTAAAATAATGAATGGACTCTATGAATCTATCATGTACTGTTTACAGTATGGTTCTATGTAAAGCTAAAAACGAAAATACTTTTTGTCAGTTGTGGTTATGAAGTTTGAGCATGTGATGTGTTGACTCAGCACTGTGTGTGTGTGTGTTTCCAGGGACACCCTACTGGACTTCTCCAGAGAAGATGGAAAAGAAGCTGCATGCTGTTCCTGCTGCCAACACCGTCAAGTTCAAGTGTGCGGCAGGAGGGCACCCGCGCCCACGCCTGCGCTGGCTGAAGAACAGCCGTCCCTTCCGCCAGGAGGACCGCATGGGCGGGTACAAGGTATTAGAGCAGAGCATGCTGGGACCTTTAAACAAGTCAGAGTTATCTTTTGTGGCAGCATCCTCCGAGAGTCGGGTCACTCTGCTTCCTGTGTTCTGGAGTCCTGCTCCTCGGAGCAGTTAGGATGGAGGTCTGCTGGGGGGAATTTGGACCTGCTCGCCCTTATGTCTGTTGCTTCACCCAGGCTCTCACCGAAACTCTCACAGAGCAAGTTGGGTAGTGTCATAGTCGAAGGGAGTCAAGAAGAGAAATACTGAAGTCATTAAATTTCAGGGAAAACTGGTCCTGCAAGCTTTGGCATCAAGAGAGTGTGATTCCTTTGTTCTGAAATGAGTTCAGTGATTAGATGAGTAGCTTCTGTTGCACTGGTTAAGGGTTAGGTGTAGGGTTAGGGTTAGGGTTAGGCTCACTGCACAGAGAACTGAAATTATGTGAACACTTGAGAGATGACCTGTGGCTGAACTTGTGCATACAACACATAGTTTGGTTGCAAAACAGCCACAAGTTCCCCAAATGTTCCGCGTTGTCAATATCTCAAGACATTTTTAGAGTAGCACCCATTTTGACAGCACAAATACACTAACACACACATAAAGCTGAGTAAAAGCTTCATTTTTTTACCCCAAAGAGGAATTTAGGAAACAAAATGTTTACGTTTATTATTAATGAAAATAACTACCTCCATGTGTCAAAGGAACAGCTAACAGCTAACTATGAAGACAGTTTGTTCTGGTTTCCTCCCTGTGTTATAAACACTAGTGACAGCTCCTTATTAAACACTAGTGACAGCTCCTTATTAAACACTAGTGACAGCTTCTCATTAAACACTAGTGACAGCTCCTTATTAAACACTCGTGACAGCTCCTTATTAAACACTAGTGACAGCTCCTTATTAAACACTAGTGACTGCTCCTTATTAAACACTAGTGACAGCTCCTCATTAAACACTAGTGACAGCTCCTCATTAAACACTAGTGACAGCTCCTTATTAAACACTAGTGACAGCTCCTCATTAAACACTAGTGACAGCTCCTTATTAAACACTAGTGACAGCTCCTTATTAAACACTAGTGACAGCTCCTTATTAAACACTAGTGACAGCTCCTCATTAAACACTAGTGAGAGCTCCTCATTAAACACTAGTGACAGCTCCTTATTAAACACTAGTGACAGCTCCTTATTAAACACTAGTGACAGCTCCTTATTAAATACTAGTGACAGCTCCTCATTAAACACTAGTGACAGCTCCTCATTAAACACTAGTGACAGCTCCTCATTAAACACTAGTGGCAGCTCCTCATTAAACACTAGTGACAGCTCCTTATTAAACACTAGTGACAGCTCCTTATTAAACACTAGTGACAGCTCCATATTAAACACTAGTGACAGCTCCTTATTAAACACTAGTGACAGCTCCTTATTAAACACTAGTGACAGCTCCTTCTTAAACACTAGTGACAGCTCCTTATTAAACACTAGTGAGAGCTCCTTATTAAACACTAGTGACAGATCCTTATTAAACACTAGTGACAGCTCCTTATTAAACACTAGTGACAGCTCCTTATTAAACACTAGTGAGAGCTCCGTGTCTCTGCAGGAATCCCTCCTGTCTGACAGAGCAGTTGGTCTTGCAGCAGCTTGCTGTGTTTGGGTCTGAGATCCCTCTCTCTGAATTTCAACAAGTATCACATTCAGAGATAGAATTCTGTGGGGAATGCTGAACTGATATGGTTACCACCCTAGATATGTGCTGATGTTAATAGAGGCGTGTTGTGGAGTAAGTGAGGGGATGATGCCAACCACAGTCTGTGTGTGTGTGTGTTGTAGTTAATGGATGATAGTTTACGAGGAAACGGATGTCTCTTTAAGGGGCGTTCAGAAGGAGAATGTGTTGATGTAGCTGGTAATGTTTCCCCTTATGGCCCTGTCTCTGTAAACAGTGTCATTATAGCTCAACTCCAGACAAAGACATCTGCACTCAGCGTTACCGCGACTATACTAGCCTTAGAGCTAGGACTACAGTTACAGTTAACCAGGACTCATCTCTTACCAGGAACTATATTATTTCCACTCCTGTCACACTGCCACCCTACTCCTCACCCAGCACAGCTCTCCCTCACAATCTCTTTTACTCTGTATCTCTGTTACTCTGTCTCTCTTTTACTCTGTCTCTCTTTTACTCTGTCTCTCTGTTACTCTGTCTCTCTTTTACTGTCTCTCTCTCTCTCTCTCTCTCTCTCTCTCTCTCTCTCTCTCTCTCTGTCTCTCTCTCTCTCTCTCCCTCTATCTCTCTCTCCATCTTTCTCCCTCCCTCTCTCTCCCTCCCTCTCTCTCCCTCTATCTATCTATCTCTCTTTCTCTCTCTCTCTGTGGCTTCCTTCTTCTGTCAACAGTAAGTTAGTGTGTGTAGATGCTGATTGTGTGTGTATATATTATGTGTGTGTGTCTAGACGTGTATGTTTCTGAGATAGATTTGTGTGTGTATATATGTGTCATCTCGCCTGTCCCCCCCCCTTCCTCAGGTGCGCCACCAGCACTGGACCCTGATCATGGAGAGCGTGGTGCCGTCAGACAAGGGCAACTACACCTGCCTGGTGGAGAATGAGTATGGAGCCATAAACCACACCTACACCCTGGATGTAGTGGGTGAGTTAGCCCCGTTTAGCCCTGCTACTGTCTGGTTAGATCTGGTTAGCCCTGGTACTGTCTGGTTAGCCCTGGAACTGTCTGGTCAGCCCTGGTTAGCCCCAGTACTGTCTGGTGAGCCCTGGTTAGCCCCAGTACCGTCTGGTGAGCCCTGGTTCTGTATGGTTAGCCCTGGTTAGCCCCAGTACTGTCTGGTGAGCCCTGGTACTGTCTGGTTAGCCCTGGTTAGCCCCAGCACTGTCTGGTGAGCCCTGGTACTGTCTGGTTAGCCCTGGAACTGTCTGGTTAGCCCTGGAACTGTCTGGTCAGCCCTGGTTAACCCTGGTACTGTCTGGTGAGCCCTGGTTAGCCCCAGTACTGTCTGGTGAGCCCTGGTTCTGTATGGTTAGCCCTGGTTAGCCCCAGTACTGTCTGGTGAGCCCTGGTACTGTCTGGTTAGCCCTGGTTAGCCCCAGTACTGTCTGGTGAGCCCTGGTACTGTCTGGTTAGCCCTGGAACTGTCTGGTTAGCCCTGGAACTGTCTGGTCAGCCCTGGTTAACCCTGGTACTGTCTGGTGAGCCCTGGTTAGCCCCAGTACTGTCTGGTGAGGCCTGGTTAGCCGGTTGTTTATTGTCTGGTCTTAATTGTGACTTAACTGGGCTTAACTCTGTATGGCCACTATACATAACTTGGTCAGTGTGCAGCTGTGTGTGTGTTTGTGTGTCTGTGTGTGTGTGTCTGTGTGTGTGTGTTTGTACCTGCGTCGCTGGACAAACAGAACCACTGGGGTCAGCAGTGTTACAACAAGGACACAGAGAGTTCAAACACAACTCTCTCACCCCCTGAACTTTGGAGCCAACACGTGTGTGTGTGTGGGGGGGCCGGAGGGGAGTGTGTGTGTGTGGAGGGGAGAGTGTGTGTGGAGGGGAGAAAGTGTGTGTGTGTGTGTTTGTGGAGGGAGTGTGTGTGTGTGGAGGGGAGAGTGCTATCTTGCTCAGCTTGCAGAATGAGTGGGTGGAAGGGTGGGTATTGAGAGGGAAGGGTGGGTATTGAGCGAGATAGACCATTGGGTCTGAAAGCACTCAATCTGTCTGTCTGTCTGACTGCCTGCCTGTCTGTCTGTCTGCACATTTATACTTTGTTTTTTCCATAGCCGCACACACACTCACACGCACACACACACACACACACACATGTGTCCTCCCCTTCAGCAGACCCCTTGTCCTGGGATTAACTAAAGCTGTCCTTCAAAGTTGCTGTTTGGTAGGTTCAGCTTTACTGCCCAGCAGGAAGCTCTTTCTCAGTCTCACTCCAGACTCACTCCCCCAATCAGCTTTACTTTTTACTCTGATTCCGGGAGGGAATGGGGGGCACTAGGGGCCCGGGGGGGGGGGGGGCAGGGGGGCTGGGGGGGCAGGGGGGTAATGGTGGCCGGGGGGGGGGGTTGTTATCAGGCATCTGGGTCCAGATGACCGGCAGGATCAGTCACTGAAAACAAAGTTTGACCAGCCTCTCTTGCTTTAACTGGCGTCTGGAGGAGGAGTTACACACACACACACACACACACAGCGCCCCAGAACCCCAGCCCTGCCAGCCGTAAAGACCTCCCTAATTACTTAATTGAGAGATTGATTTAGATTTTATTCGGGTGAATGGATCCTGGTCAAGTAACTGCTACTGCATTTTGATATTTGTGTGCTGCAGGGAAAGGAAGATGTGTGTGTGCATGTATCTGTGTGTATTGTATGTATGTGTGTGTATGCATGTGTGTGTGTGTATTGTGACAGTGCTGTAGTCAGGTCCAGTAGAACACTGCTTGGGGACTCCATGCTGTCTGCTCATGCTGTCAGTGCTGAGAGCAGGACAGGTAACTGAGATCCACCTCACTGTTACTGAGATCCACCTCACTGTTACTGAGATCCACCCCACTGTTACTGAGATCCACCTCACTGTTACTGAGATCCACCTCACTGTTACTGAGATCCACCCCACTGTTACTGAGATCCACCCCACTGTTACTGAGATCCACCTCACCGTTACTGAGATCCACCCCACTGTTACTGAGATCCACCTCACTGTTACTGAGATCCACCCCACTGTTACTGAGATCCACCTCACTGTTACTGAGATCCACCTCACCGTTACTGAGATCCACCCCACTGTTACTGAGATCCACCTCACTGTTACTGAGATCCACCTCACTGTTACTGAGATCCACCGATCCACCCCACTGTTACTGAGATCCACCTCACTGTTACTTAGATCCACCTCACTGTTACTGAGATCCACCTCACTGTTACCAGCTAGGTGTGCCTTTGTCTCTCTGCCTGTTTTTATGTTTATATCTGTCAATGCCTGTCCCTGTCAACTGTGTGTGTGTGTTTCCTCATGTCTACTTTAAGGCAACACTGTGTAGAGCCCCTGCTGTGTGTGTGTGTGTGTGTGTGTGTGTCACTGTAAACCCCAAAAGTTCCGCCTGGTCGGTTGTGGGGAGTGTTTCCTGTGGTAGCAGAGAAAGCGGAACATGGTTGTGGTTTTCAAATACCTCTGTCCTCCTCTCCTCTCCCTGCGTTGAACTTTTTCCCTCATTCTCCATCTCTGTGCCTTATTCAGTGGGTCACTGTAGTTCTCTTGTTCGGGGTCAATCGGCCTTTAAGGAAACGCTTTTGACCTCCTCCCCCACCAAAACCCTTTCTCTATTTTTAACTGAGTTGCTCTACAGATCTGTATTGTTAGCAGGTTCGTCGGAGCCATGCAGCCTGTTTTCTCTCTCGCAGTCCAGTGAGCCTCTTCCAGACTTGCTGGTCCAACATCTCTAACTTGAACAAAGTATTTACTGTATACAGTTCTTGTTCAGACAAAAGTTAGATCTGTGTTAGCAAGTCTAAACTCTCTTTTGCATTTAGAAACCCCACAAGTATTTATTTTTTCATATTAAACTTAAATGTCGTTTTTTTGTGGAATTGTAAACCTACAGTAGACAGCTAGCGTTCAGGTCTGTCTTGTTGTTGTAAATACTGGTGGTGAGAGAGTGAGGGTTTGGTACCCAACTCCCTTTCTCCTGCAATACGGTGTGAAGAGAGAAATGAGGCATATGAAATAGAAAAGAGAGAGAGGGAGGGAAGGAGGGGGAAAGAGAGAGAGACAACAAACACCATGAGCCCTAGGAATGTGCAGGAAGGAGGAGAGAGGGAGAGAAGGGGGAGGAGGAGGGTGGAGGGAGAGAGGGGGAGGAGGAGGGTGGAGCCTGTGATGTGAGTCCTGGCGGAGAACAGACTGGGCTCATGAGGAGAGTCTCTACCTTTCTCTCCTCCTGCACTAAAACTCTTCTCTTTTTTCATCTATTGTGACCTCTTTATTCCTTCCTCTCATACCCCCTCATCCTTCCCTCCTCTCCTTTCTCTCCTCCTTCCTTATATTTAATCTCTCCTTCTTCAAATGATCCCCTGCCCCTCCCCTACTGCCCTGGATGGAGTGACGTCATTTTTGTATGGATGTGTGTGTGGCAGCAGAGGGTGCTGTCAAAGGGGGAGGGCTGTGCTGTGATAGTGGAGGCAGGAGACTGTGTGAAAGAGGTCTTTGTTCTACAGGTCTTGCTCTGTTTGGATTTGCAGGCCAAATGTTTGCTTGCAAAAGAATGCAGATAGTTTGAGTCTGCCTGAGGCCGATAGTCTCAGTCAGGCTGCCTCAGTCAGGCTGCCTCAGTCAGGCTGCCTCAGTCAGGCTGCCTCCGTCAGGCTGCCTCCGTCAGGCTGCCTCCGTCAGGCTGCCTCCGTCAGGCTCCCTCCGTCAGGCTGCCTCAGTCAGGCTGCTTCCGTCAGGCTGCCTCCGTCAGGCTGCCTCCGTCAGGCTGCCTCAGTCAGGCTGCCTCAGGCTTAGCAACCTGCAGATCAACTCTAGTTCTTACATGTCAGACTGCTTCATGTGTTTTAGACAGACTTACAAACACACACACACACCTATACACACATACACACACGCACCTATACACACACACCTACTTACAAACACACACAGTGAGGCTACAGAACACCTGTGCTCTACAAAATTCAGTTTGTCTCCAAACATGGCCGTGCCAACGTCTTATCAGGAAGATAACTCTCTGCTTGTTCCAGGAGACCTAACGCTCACCAGGATAAGAGATATGGGGCTGTGACATCACCTACCTGCTGCAACATTCACACACACACACACCTATACACCTTAACCCCCCCGTTCCTGTGTTCCTCAGAGCGCTCCCCTCACAGGCCTATCCTGCAGGCGGGGCTTCCGGCCAACACCACGGTCCACGTGGGGGAGGATGCACGCTTTGTGTGCAAGGTGTACAGTGACGCCCAGCCCCACATCCAGTGGCTGCAGCACATCCAGAAGAACGGCAGCCACGTGGGGCCTGATGGACACCCTTACGTACGCGTGCTCAAGGTATGATCCCACCTCTCACTGGCCGTTCCTGGGAGACAAGTAGGGACAGTCGTACCTGTGATACCTGCTTACCTGACCTACCTAGCCTCTCTCTCTGGTTACCTGACCTGCCTAGCCTCTCCATTTTTGTTTTCTCACCTAAACATTTGATTACAGAGACTGTGTTTGCAGTTGAAGAGCTGTATATGTATGTAGATGTTTTTAAACTTGTTTTAAAATCTTGTTTTCTTCATGAGGAAGTTGAGCTTCATGTACCTGAATCTGACTGTGTTCCTCTGGGGCCCTTCAACCAGCCTGCTACTCTGCACTGCCTGAAGAATAACAGGCTTATGTCCCTTTGCTGCCCTGTGTGTGTGTGTGCTTGCGTGGCCACCAGCGCTCGGGCATAAACAGCTCTGATGTGGAGGTGCTGACCCTGTCCAACGTGACGGAGGAGGATGCGGGGGAGTACACCTGTAAAGTCTCCAACTATATAGGAGACGTCAGCCAGTCTGGCTGGCTGACTGTGATCCCAGGTAACAGACCCCTGAACCTCGACCCCTGACCCTGCTCCCTGCTGGCCTCTCCTGTCACTGACCTGCTGGTGTGCTGTGGTGGTCTGGTCCTGGTTCTGGTCCTGGTCCTGGTGGTCTGGTCCTGGGTACTCTCCTACTATCTCAGCTGCTCTACTGTGACTGCTGCCATGGAAACACCTCTGGGTTTGCACACTCACATCCTGCAACACTTCCTTCCACTCTCTCTCTCCCTCTCTCTCTCTCTCTCTCTCTCTCTCTCTCTCTCTCTCTCTCTCCATCTACCTGTTGTTCTCTCTCTACTCCTCTCTCACCTGGCAGGGTGTTGTGTGCTGCAGTAGGGTGCTCTCCATGTCTCTCCCCGTGGTGTGTGTGTCGGTGTGTGTGTCTGTGTGTGCCTGTGCATGTAACCAGGTCAACGGTGAACTGCTCATTGGTTGGTTGGTGAAGGGACCTGACAGTGTTGTCTTCTCTCCTAATGTGCTGGTACAGGGTGTCTATGTCTTCTCTCCTAATGTGCTGGTACAGGGTGTCTATGTCTTCTCTCCTAATGTGCTGGTACAGGGTGTCTATGTCTTCTCTACAGGGTATGCCCTCCATTCCCCCTTGGAAGCTCCCATCTTTATGGAGGATGAAGGACATCATCCAGCCCCTCTCTCTCCTGGTGTTCTGGGTCTCACTGTATCTCTCTGCTTCCTCCTCCTCCTTTTCCCCTCCCCTCTCACTCCCCTCTCTTCACCCTTCCTTCAATCTCTGAACTCTTGACCTCCTCGTCCTGCTATACTCCTTCTTCTTCGTCCTGCTCCTCTTCTTCCTCCTCCTCGTCCTCCTCCCCCTCTCCCAGACCGCAGGTGTTAACACCACGGATAAGGAGATTGAAGTCCTCTTCTTGCCCAATGTAACTCTGGAGGATGCTGGGGAGTATACGTGCTTGGCTGGTAATTCTATTGGGATCTCCTATCACACTGCTTGGTTGACGGTGCTTCCAGGTATATACCCTCACATTCTGTCTTCACCCTCCTCTCCATCCTCTCCATCCTCCTCTGCCTCCTCCCCTCCTCCTCCTCCTCTCCTTCCCCTCCCCTCCTCCTTTCATTATCTGCCGTGGGTTCATGTTATTTCCATGAAAACGGGAGGCAAGCAGCCCCTCTGGAGTGGAGGACACAAACTCCAATTTTAGATTATGTTAAATTACTCTCATGAACTAGCACAGGCAATTTCCAGTCCAGTGAAATGGGAGAGAATATATATTCTCTTATCTAGATGGGCGACCTGTTGAATACCTTGGCCAGAAGGCTGGACTGAACTGGGCTGATTATAACTGTGACCGGAAGCCTGCCTGGCCAGAACATCTCAAGTGTCTTCATGCTCCACAGAGGGCTGCCTTCCTCCTTCCCTTCTTCATGTGTCTCTCTCCCTGTCTCTCTCCCTATCTCTCTCCCTGTCTCTCTCCCTGTCTCTCTCCCTGTCTCTCTCTCTGTCTCTCTCCCTATCTCTCTCCCTGTCTCTCTCCCTGTCTCTCTCCCTATCTCTCTCCCTGTCTCTCTCCCTGTCTCTCTCCCTCATCTTGACAAGGGAGCATGTTTGTGTGTCTGTCTGAATGCCATGAAAGCCTCCAGTCCTGGCTCTGATCAATGAGTTCATTTATCTTAATTATTCTTGAAATAGGTGACATCATTGATGATGTGTTCAGGTGCTTCAGTGGATGTAGTTTAAGAATCAGGAAGTCACAGCCAGCCTAGCTTGACTTTCTCAGTGACCAGAGCCCATCCGTGTGATGTATGGAGAATGAATCATATCTGTATGCATCTGTTTAAGGTGTTTGTTACCGTTGTGAGTGTGTGTGTATTTTACATCTCCTCAATCTATCTGTCTGTCTTTAGTTTGTCCGTGTCAAGTCAGTGTGTAACAGAGCAGGGCAGACAGGCTGCACGTCTCCATGTATTTAGGCGGAACCAGATGTCTGGGCACCAGTTAGAAAGGAGGCAGCTAGACTCGAACCTAAACACACAACTGCTAAAGAAACACCCCTAGTATCCACAGAAATACCAGCCCTGTTTCATCTCAAAACAACCAGTCCTCATCACAGTCATGGGATTTGATCTGGAATAATATGATGATTTGTTGCCCTGTTCAGCAGTAAGTGCATCTATGGTGCCTGTAAGCTGGACAGAGGTTCAGGAAGGTCCTACCACCACTGCACATGAGGCTTGTCTGTGGCCTGGATGACATGCATAATGGAACAGGCTGCTGCTGCTATAGTGTGCACACACCCACACACACACACAGACACACACACACACACACCCACACACACACACACACACACACATAGACACACACACAGACAGACATACACACACACACACCCACCCACACACACACACACACACAGACAGACACACACACCCACACCCACACACACACAAACACACACACACACAAAGACACACACACCTACACACACACACACAGACACACACACACACACACAGACAGACACACACACATACAGACAGACACACACACACACACACACACACACACAGACCATTCCCTCCACAGGAAGCTTAGGCCATATACAACCACAAAGGACACCACTCACTCACATGCGGTCTGAAGTGAAGCATGTATTGTTCCATGCATGCGCGTGTGTGTGCACACGTGTGTGTGTGTGTGCACACGTGTGTGTGTGTGTGTGTAGCATAGAGAGCAGATATCAGCTCAGGCTGAATACAGAGCTCAGTCAAGAAGCACTCCGCTCCAACATACTTCCCCTTTATGGTCAGTTCCATGTCCTGTCTACCTGCCCTGGGTCCTGTCTACCTGCCCTGGGTCCTGTCTACCTGCCCTGGGTCCTGTCTACCTTGCTTAGCTGCTTGATGAAGAGGAGGGGGGAGTAGGAGAGAGTAGGAGAGAGTAGGAGAGAGTAGGAGAGAGTAAGAGGGCAGGTTTACACACTTTTTCTTGTTGTTTATGTTTGTCCATCTGGTG